>NC_043702.1:10644968-10705421 GCF_006229205.1 Suricata suricatta | reverse complement strand
GGGGGCACTTGTGGGGAGAAGCACTGGGTGTTATATGGAAACCAATTTGACAATAAACTATCATAAAAATTTTTTTAAATAAAAATAAAAATAAAAAGTGGGGCCTGGCCATTGTGCTTCCTGAAATTACCTGAGGTAAAAAAAATACTAAAAGAAGCAAGAGCACATTCTTTAAAATGGAATATCTGGTTAATCGTTGTTCCTGGGATTCTTGCAGAGAGTGACTTTGGGGGGAATGTTGTTGGACGTGAAATTAGAAGGTGGCCATGATGTATTTGGAAAATGCACTGAGGGTGTGAGGTAGCCCCCTCCAGATATTTGGTTTGTGCAGGCCCTTCCGGCTTCATGGATCTCCACAGATAGTTTCTTCCTGCCATTATGTGGTCATTCCCCTGACCCAGGACCACATTCCACATTTCACTGGGAACATGACTCGTTGAAGATAAACGTCATTAATTTATTGGGATCCTGATTTTAGTTCACATTCAACATAATGTGAACCTTGGCATTCATCTTCCTAAAATGCTCAGGTCTGCATAGGCTCAAAAAAAAGCTTCAAAAAAAAAAAAAAGGCTCAACTCAGAGCAACAGAACAGGAAGTAGATAAGCGCCTGCTTTCTCTACCTTCTTGGCCCAGAGGGAAGAGAATCCTCATCTAAGGGAACAGCATGGATTAGAGTGAAAGGGAGCAGGAGACACATGGTTTTGTTTAGTCTTGCATCTTCTCTGAGGCAGAGAAATAATAAAAGCCTCCAGGAAAAGTTCAGATGAACAATTCTAAGAGAATCATTTATTAAGTATCAACAGTAAATGATCCTGAGTGAAATGATGGTCTGTTGTCTTGCCCGTGGAGGTTGATTTCCATACAGTTGCTAATCCAGTGACCATCATTCTTTAGACGTAGAGTATTTGAGCTTGTAATTTGTAATGTGCCCATTGCAGCACATGAAACAATGTTTGCAGTATTGTGTAGAGTCATGAATACTTAGAAGTCTTTGGGGAGTTGGTTGAAGGATAGCTCATTAATTTAATTCTTTCAGCAAATATTTACTGAGAATCTACCGTATAGGCTCTGTTCTAAGCAAATGGGATAAATCAGTGAAGAAACCCAACACATATCCTGCCCTACAAAGTTTCCACACTCATCGAAAGAAACAAAACATAAATATAACGGGTAATCACGGAGTACGTTAGTGGTCTGGTTCAATAGAAAAGGAAAGCAACATAAAAAAAGAAGTGGGTGGTTTTGTACTTTCAAATTAAATCTTATCTATATCCTGCAGCTTTTTAAAGATGAGATAAGGGGCACCTGGGTGGCTCAGTCACTTAAGAGTCCAGCTTTAGCTCAGGACATGATCTCACAGTTCATGGGTTTGAGCCCCGTGTCGGGCTCTGTGCTGACAGCTAACTCAGAGCCTGGAGCCTGTTTCAGATTCTGTGTGTCCGTCTCTCTCTGACCCTCCCCTGCTCCCACTGTCTCTCTTTGTCTCTCAAAAATAAATAAAAAACATTAAAAAATTTTAAAAATGAGATAAATGCAGGGGCACCTGGGCAGCTCAGTCAGTTAAGCATCTGACTCTTGATCTCGCCTCAGGTCATGATCTCACAGATGTGGGATTGAGCCCTGCTTAAGGCTCTGCACTGACAGTGCTTGGGATTCTCTTTCCCTCTCTCTCTGCCCCTTCTCTCATGCTCATGCTGTTTTTAAAAAACTTTTTAAAAATGAGATAAATGCATAGAGCATACATTGAAAAATCTCGAAAGCAAATTAAGAGGAAAATAGCAAGTCACAGAACAATGTGGACTCATTTAAACGAGTACCTGTGCGTGCGTGTCCGTGCCAGAAAATAACGGAAAAGACACACAAAACCTGCTTCTGCAGATCTCCCGGCTCCTCACCACCCGAACTGTGGCAGACACACCGCATGTGTCACTTTGTCCCAGGAGGGATTTTCCAAACCCTTCTTCCATTGACAGGGACCGTCCGAGGGCCCACACTTCAGATCTCTCCCCGCCACTCAGTGTGTGATCCTCTTCCATTTCTTCCCGTGTTCTAAATGTTTTGTGGAGAGGGAGGCTTTTCAGGGTGTCCCATCGACTATACTTCCAGAAATAGAAATGACCTGTAGAAATTTCTAGAAAGGTATACAAAGTTAACATTAAAGTGAAAAACAACAATTAAATGTGTTGTTTTGGTATCTGTTCTTGAAAGGAATGTATTGACAACTGGATACCACATCACGGGGAAAGAATTCTTTGTCGATTGAAATGTTAGGAGAAACCCTCAGAAAAACTGGCAGAACCCTCTGGCATGGAGGGTTGTCTCGGGAAAAACATGCTAGAAAACCTGGAGTCACATCTGAGTCTGTTGTTGTTCTAGAAATTAGCGCATAGTTGGAATTATAACCTGTGTTTCAGGTGTTTCATTAACTCTAAAATAAAATCACTTATATGCATAATATTTTATTTCTTTTTTTAGCCTAGCAATAATTACTTTAGTTTTTTAATTTTTTATTTTAACTCCAGTATATTTACCATGCAGGATTACATTAGTTTCAGGTACGCAATGCAGTGATTCGACAATCCTATATATTACTCTGTGCTCACCACGGTAAGTACACTTAATCCTCATGAGCTCTTTCTCCAAGCCCCACCCCATGCCCTTTGGTGACCACTAGTTTGTTCTCTATAGTTAAGAGTCTACGTCTTGTTTTGTTTCTCTTTTGTCTGTTTGTTTATTTTGTTTCTTCTTTGTTTTTAGTTTCATTTTTAAAGATAAGGTTAGAATCAAACTAATCAACTATTTTGCTGCGAAACTTCCGTGCCTTTTTAAATTGGTTTACTTCCAGTTATCTGCCCTCAGTACTAATTACTCCTGGCTAATGAAGACTCCAGTATTCCCATTTCAGAGGTGAGATGCTGAGATTCAAAGCAGTCAAGTCCTTTGCCCAAAGTCCCCCGAGCAGCGACGTCAAACTGGGATCCTGAGCCAGGTGCCGGTGACCTCAGCCAACAGGCTCTGTCCTTTCATTCCACGTACACGTGGCCTGTCCCTGAGGCCTCACTCCAGCCCGCCTCTCCTCTTGCCTGTTTCCTGCTTGTTTCTCAGCCCTCTCCCTCTCTCTCCCATTTCTGGGTCTCCCACTCTATTTGGCCCCAGGAAAGGGGGTCTGGTCTTAGGTTTCCTTTCCTGGCTTCCACCTTCAGGGCAGAAGCTCTCTGTCTCTTCTTCAGGCCCTACCCCTTGAAGCCCCAGATGAGGGGTGTTAGAAGTCACATCTCCTATTCTGTTCCTGAGATATCCTCATGATCAGCTTGGGGCTGAAACCTTGACCTGGCCAGCTGGCTGCTTGGATCAGTGGGAGAGCTGAGTCACTAACGCCCTGTTCTCTTTATCATTTCCTGCCCATGGGTCATTACCTGGGTTCCTGCCACGGACCCATCACATATTCGTAAGTAATTTATAACATGACCTTATGCCTGTTGTCATAGTTGATTACATAGTCACGACAGTGTTATAAGGTAGATTATTTCCTTAATGTGATGTGCAGAGTGTGGGTGCTGCTCCTCCAGGAGCCTGGACTTTCTGAACACACAAAGGGTAATCAATACACAGCATTAGAATCAAGTCCCAATTTTTATGGACTGGATGTACGCATGAGATCAAATAACCAATAATCACTTGGGTCCAATTGCTAGGGACACTCAAATACTGTATTAAACTAGATTTCATCCATCCAAAAATCTTATCCTTATAGATTCTCAGGAGAAGAACTTATTTAACCTCTCTTGGCGGTCAAAGACTATTTTCCTCCTTGTAACTAGCTTGAACACTTCGGTACCTTGAGGCTGGTGCTCTGCCCACAGAATGGGTGGAAAACATCCGGCAAAAATAAGAAATCACAGAGCCCTTCAGGTGTTAAGTGAAGTTACCTAATTACCTTTTACTCCACTTTTTTCTTTACCGGAATATGTTATTCTAAGTTTTACTATTTTTATTATTATTATTATTTACACTTCCTTAGCTCTTTCTGTCTGTTTCTTCAGTCTGGTCCTGCCCATTTCTCCTCTTTCCTGTTCAGTTCCCTCCCCTTCCTTAACCCCCCAGTCCTGCCTCAGACGTTCCAGAATAAAACCCAGACTTGTTAGGGTCCCTTACAAGGTCCTTCCTGGTTTGGGTGTGGATCGCCCAGTACCCCTGTCCTGCACCATTCTGTCCCTGCCCTAGCTCTGCCAGACTCTCTCTCTCTCTCTCTGTCTCTCTCTCTCTCTCTCTGTCTCCCTCTCTCTCTCTCTCTCTCTCTCTCTGTCTCTCTGTCTCTCTGTCTCTCTGTCTCTCTGTCTCTCTGTCTCTCTCTCTCTCTGTCTCTGTCTCTCTCTCTCTCTCTCTCCAAAACACGAGTTCCCGCCTCAGGGCTTTGCATCACTGTGTATATCAGCTGGAACAAAATTAGGAAAAAAGAAGCCACTCTAGCAGTTGTTTTAAAGGACAAAGATTTAATCAGAGAATCTGATCCACACCAGTGAAAAGATGGGAAGGGAGACAGTTGCTTTTAGCTTCCTGGCCGTGGGTGAGCACCAGAGAATCGGGGGTCCGGGGTGAAGGGGAAGTTAGAAACCGCCGCTGATGGGTAATTTGCCAGCCGTGCAGTGACATGTGTCACGCCAAGGCTCCCGTTGGCCCACACTTTCAGCTGCACCGTGAGGGGAGGAAGAGGACCTCGTTGGCCTGCAGAACGCGGGTCCCAGGCGGCCAGCGCCGGTGTGGAGCGGGGCACAGCTGGTGGCAGTGGAAAGGACCAACGGACAGAAGGGCTCCTTCTGCTTCAACCCTCCAGCCCTCATCTTCCAAGAGGCTCTTTGTTCTCATCAAGATCCGCTTTTTCTAAAGGTCTTCGCCACTCCCCCGCTGCGGTGCTACCGCTCAGGTGACCCTCCTCCTTCTGGCGCTTATGGGTACCTGAAATATGTCATCTGTTTACTTGCTTGCCGTCTGTCCTCCAGCGCTGTAAGGTCATTGCAGTGACAGCAAACACCTGCAACTGGGGACCCTGCACTCACAGGGTCATCCCTGGACTCACATGTACACTCTGCACTCAGTGTAGACCCTACTCTCAGAGATGGAGACCCTGCACTCAAAGCAGAGCCTGGCACATAGTAGAAACATAATAAACATTGTGTCTCTCTGCAGCCCCTCCCTGACTCCCAACCAAATCTAGAAGGAGAGTTTTCTCTAGATTCTATAGGCAACAAGGGGTGCCTGGGTGGCTCACTCAGTTAAGAGTCCTCGGGACGCCTGGGTGGCTCAGTCGGTTAAGCAGCCAACTTTGGCTTAGGGCATGATCTCACAGTTTTTGAGTTCGAGCCCTGCATCTGGCTCTGTGCTGACAGCTCAGAGCCTGCAGCCTGCTTCAGATTCTCTGTCTCCCCCTTTCTGCCCCTCCCCTGCTCATGTTCTGTCTCTTACTAATAAATTTTTTTTAAATGCTAGAAAAAAAATAGTCCAAATTCAGCTCAAGTCATGATCTCACGGTTCGTGAGTTTGAGCCTTGTGTTGGGCTCTATGCTGACAGCTCAGAGACTGGAACCTGCTTCAGATTCTGTGTCTCGGTCTCTCTGCCCCTCCCCCACTGTGTTCTGTCTCTCAAAAATGAATTAACATTAAAAAAATTATCAGCAATAAAAATATGAGTGACTTTACACATTGGGGAAAGCACCGTGGACCCAAGGCGAGACGCGCACAGAGTTTGAGTCCCTCCCCGTTGGTTCTCAGGAGTCCTGTGGACGGTTGCTCACATGTGAAACATTTGTGCTACAGCAGTGGAGAGTCCCACGGGACCACCCTGTGAGGTGTGCCAGGACGCATCCCACGAAGAGAGGGTCATCGTAAAGTACGCAGGGGCGCAGAGATTTAGGACATGGCTCAGGAGTCAAGTGGCCGAGTTTGAATCTGGGCTCTGCATTTTCTTGTTCTAGAGTTGGGGGAGCTCCTTGACCTCTCTGACCCTGCCCCTCCATCTGCTGCCTCCCCCTAAGGCCCCTAATGAGCACTGAGTGTGATCGAGTTCTCGCATTGCCATTTCTCCTTACCTAAAGCAAGCATCAGCAAACTACAGCTCATGGTCAAATCCATTGTTGGCGTGGCTCGTACCATCCCCAAGCTCAGGATGGTTTTTACATCATTTAAGTGTCGTCAAAATAAGAAAGAAATAATAAAAATATGTGGCAGGGACAGTAGGTGGCCACAGAGCCTAACCGATTGGCTGCCCAACCCTTTCCAGAAGAAGCTTGTGACCCTGTTCAAGGGCAGAGCTTCCTTTTGACTTCCATTATTTGATTGATTAGAAACTTTTTTATTTTTTTATTTTTGCAAGTTTATTTATTTTGAGGGGGAGGGGCAGAGAGAGGAGAGAGAGAATCTTAAGCAGTTTCTGTGCTACCAGCACAGAGCCCTACCCTGAGCTTGAACGTACAAACCATGAAATCATGACCTGAGCTGAAATCAAAAGTCAGATGCTCATCCAACTGAGCCACCCAGGCACCCAAGGAACACTTTTATTTTTTTCTTTTTTTAATGTTTATTTATTTTTGAGAGACCGAGAGAGACAGAGCATGAGTAGGGGTAGGAGCAGAGAGAGGGGGAGATACAGAATCTGAAGCAGGCTCCAGGCTCTGAGCTGTCAGCACAGAGCCAGATGCAGGGCTCAAACTCATGAACCACGAGATCATGACCTGAGCCGAAGTCGGACGCTTAACCAATTGAGCCACCCAGGTGCCCCAAAACATTTTTCTTAATTAAGAAAATACTTAACTATTATTCTGGGGAAATTTTTTTAAATGATCAAAAACGAACAAACAAACAAAAAAACAAGGTGCCTAGGCCAGTTGGCCTTGCGGAACTGATGTCTAGATGGGTCTCACCACAGAGATGCTGGATTCATCTCTGTCTTATCCTAGGATTAACTCCCACCTATGTGTGACTAGGAGCACTCAGATTAGCTATAAATGTGCCTTAATGGCACCTCTTGGAAACATTGAATGGATCACCAGCTAATGATTCATCTTAGGGAATTTCCAAGCTGACTTGGGCAGCTTCTGTTGCCAGCCTAGGGGGGCCAGCTCATTCTGAGAAGAGAGGAGACTGGGAGGGAGGCAGCCTGTCTCCACCTGCACTGCCTCTATGTCACCCCTGGCCTTCCTGAGCTCTGCCTCCTCCTGGGATCTGAGCCTGGACACTTGCAGGTCGGGGCCCGGGTACGGTGGCTGTCCATCACACCAGATTCTGTCTTGATCCTGTCCACTCCTGTAGACAGTTCTCTTACAGACAGCTCTCGGGCCATATGTGTCCTTGTTACTTGAACGAGAAATTCTTCATGAACTCATGTCCAGTAGGAGTCGAGTCATCGAAGTGTTTTACATAGACAGGGGCATCCGCTCATAGAGTCCTGGGTAAACCCAATGGTTTATTGTAAATGCTAACTCTGTTCTTCCACAGGCTTTTTCCAGGCACTCCATTGGACCCCTGTCCACACCGTTTGCTCTCGCAGCACCCACCCCCTGCCCACCTTTGCTCATGTGTCTGGGACTGCTGGAGAAACCCAGTGTTGTTACTTCCTACCACTGTGTTCAGCGGAACATTTTATTTTTCCCATAGACATTCACAGGCAGATTCCTTAAGATGCTCAACAGCCACTAGGTCCTTTGATTCCATGGGAAGGCAGTGGTGATTACAAAGAACTAAAGATGTGTTTCGATTACAGGGATGAGGGGTGTTATGAAGGAGAGATGTATAGAAGAGGGATCTTAACCTAGGTTCTGGGTCAGGGAAGGTGCCCATGGAGAAAATCGCTGATGTCTGACCGACCAGGACGTGGCCACAAACGTGGAGAAACGAGAACAATCCAGGGAAAACCAGGAACATGTTCAGAGTCCGAGGTAGGAAGGTTCTGGACTTAGAGGAACTGAACGAAAGCTAGAGCTTGTGGGCTGTGGAAAAGGAAGGAGGAATGGCTTGCAAGACAACGGCAGGGTTTGAGGGGAACATTGTAAGACCTGTGGAAGGTTGGACACCCTCCTGAGAGCCGGGGATGCAGTCAGGGTGGGGTGGGGGGTGGTCCGCTGGCTGCAGTGTGGAGACGGCTTTGGAAAGGGACAGAGATGGAGAAGGAAAGACAGTGAGGGAGATGTGACTGGAGGAGGGCGGGAGGGGCCGAATGTAGGCAGACCAACAGCCGGGGGGAAAGAAGTCGAGGGGTTGAGCATCTTCTTCTAAGGGACGCCAAGGTCGGTGAGGGAGGGGCGACCTGCTCCAGGTTGAGTGCCCCTGTGTGGGAGGAGCCGTTTTGCTGCTGGGTTGTCTTGGGTAAAGACAAGAAGGGGGTCAGTCGTGAAGGATGGGAAATGCCCGTGCATCGTGTCATGGAGATCCACGTAGGCTGTGGATGTACTTGAGACCCTGAGAAGGACCGGGTCAGGGGAGCCCCCACAGGAGCCATGGAAGGAGAGGCAGAGCTGTGGTGGGAAAGCCGGGGAAGGTGCCAAGAAGAGAGAACGTTTCCAGAGAGAGTGAGCAACTCTGAGAAGGCAGGTCTTACGAAGAGCTCGAGGATGAGGAGGGCTGGACGTGGCGCCCTGGATTTAGCACCGTGGGGGTCTGAAAGAATCTTCTGGATGGTGTGATGGGCTGGGTTAGAACAAGGCTAAGTGACATTAGTTACATGTGGACGTTAGATTTTCCACCCAAGAAGAGCCCCCCTCTCAGGCCTCAGAGGAAAGTGTCCTCAGGAATCACTCTGAAATGCTCGTGGACCCACCAAGTTGGGCATCTTACGTCTCAGAAACAGGCTGGAGGGGAAGGAGTTCTTGTTAGGTTTTAACCTCGTTCTTTTACAGTAGAAAACCGTGACCCCAAGAGCCCTACCCTCTGCCTTTTGTTTCTATTTACTTTAAAGGGAAATTAGAAAAAAATTCCCAGAAGAATTTAGTGCAGAGCAAACCATACTTCTCCTGTGCGCATTACACAGGTGTAATCACTGCTGCCTGTAATCATTGCTACCTTGAGGCAAAGGTCAGATTTACAG
This sequence comes from Suricata suricatta, assembly GCF_006229205.1. Lineage (NCBI taxonomy): Eukaryota > Metazoa > Chordata > Mammalia > Carnivora > Herpestidae > Suricata > Suricata suricatta. Next base: position 10,696,341 of record NC_043702.1, on the reverse strand, counting down.
TGTCACTGGGGCCAAGTGTCCTTTGGTCAGTGAGTTTGGGATAAGGAATAAACAGAGAGCCGGGGGAGGGGGGTGTGCGCCTGGGTAGCTCAGTTGGTTAAGCATCTGACTCTTGATTTCAGCTCAAGTCATGATCTCACGATCTGTGAGTTCAAGCCCCGAGTCAGGTTCTGCACTGACCGTGTGGAGCCTGCTTGGGATTGATTCTCTGTCTCCTTCTCTCTCTACCACTCCCCTGCTCGCTTTCTGTCTCTCTCACTCTCTCTCAAAATAAATAAACATTAAAATAAATAAATAATCATTAAAGAGAGGGGAGGCTTCTCTTCACAGAGATAATAGAGACAGATATAGGAAGTAAGCTTAAAGGGGTAGCTCCCTTGTCTGCTGGTCGCTAACATGGCCTCTAGTTTGTCAGCAGAGTTATGTCACTCTGAGGTAAGGGGTTACGTCCCATTGAAAACAGGGTGCCCTCAAAGCACCTTCTGTTCATAGGTGAAGGCATACAGGTGAGTAGGAAGGAGGCATAGCACTGATTGAATGGGAATCCAAAAGAGGGCATAGGAAAGGCAAGCTGGACTGACTTCTCCAACTTGCTGGGCAGCGCCAAAATGGGGTTTTTAAAGGCATAATCTGAGCATTCATGCTCTTTTGTCAATGAGGTATTCTGCCGGGACTGCTTCCAAAGGATGCACAGGTTGTGCACTGCACACCTTCAGAGGCATCGTTGATACTGCATCCAGGGCCTCCTGTGGAGATCCTAATTGCAGTTTTCCCCCACTTTTGCACCGGTATGAGGTGCACCTGTAAAAAGCATGCTCCTTCAGTGCAAAGCGTGTCTTTATTCTTTGTTTATAGTATCTAACCCAGGACAACACATAATTGATTGTTTAGAAGATGGTTTTTATAATGTTGATGGTGAAAGTGTCTTTGTTCTTGTGTCTGTAAAAAAAAAAAACCAACAATAGAACAGAAGTTTGGGCCACCAGTCTTGTGCAGGCCACGCTTGGGCCAGTGAAGATGACAGTTTCAGGTTCTGGTGTCTGTCAGGCTGTACCAGAAACCCACCTTGCACCTGCTTAAAGGGGTGGGGAGGAGGAGCCATGTTGGGGTTAGAGATCCAAGGTCCTTCTCCCCACTGAGAAGGCATGTGAGCAAGACAAGCAGTCCTACTTTGAGATTGTGTGCGTGTGTGTGTGTGTGTGTGTGTGAGAGAGAGAGAGAGAGAGAGAGAGTGCAGTGTGTGAATGAATGAAAACACAAAAAAAGATATGAAAGGTGATTCAAAAGGCAATACCTTGAGTATGAAAAAGCTGGCAGGACATCTTACGCTTCTACTTCATGGTCTAAATTTCAGCTTGTGAAGGGGCACCTGGGTGGCTCAGTCAGTCAAGCATCTGACTTCGGCTCAGGTCATGATCTCACGGTTCATGACTTTGAGCCCTGAGTCAGGCTCTGTGCTGACAGCTCAGAGCCCTGAGCCTGCTTCAGCTTCTGTGTCTCCTTCTCTCTCTGCCCCTCCCTCACTCGCACTCTGTCTCTCTCTCTCTCTTCCTCTCTTAAAAATAAATAAACATTTAAAAAATTTAATTTCAGTTAGTGGAAAATGTCCAACTCCATTATAATGTAGAATTTTCCATCTGGGAACCCTTGAATGTGGATTCTAACAAGCCTGCCTTTACATTATTTCTTTTAATTTTCAAAGCTCTGGGATGGGGAGTCAGTACCATCTTCACAACATTCTGGATTATTCCGGCCAGACCGGCCTGTTTGCTCTCCCTCCCCCACGAATGCCGAGATCTATGCGCCTGATCGCTGATGGAAAATTTCCCTTTCGCGGGTCTTTACCGGGTGTTGGAAAGGATTTTGTCCAATGTGTGTCAGACACTAGGGGGCGGTATGTGCTCAGACGTCAACCGGGGCCAGGAAAAGGACTCTACCTCCTCCTGGAATTTTTGGCTTATCTCCCGGAGCCAAAAAGAATGAATAAAATATGTTTAGGAGGGGCAAGCTTGGCCCTGAAGTCAAATCAAAGAAGAGGCTGGAAGTAAAGTCAGACTCTGTAGGCAGCCTATCGGGAGCCGGGAGGAATTCTTGTCCTTGAGTTCAGGCAGTAGGGAAGACTGTGCCACAGTCCAAGCTAAGGATGACTGTCATCAAGACTTGTCCTCTGTTGGGACATTCAGGAAAAAAAAAAAAAAAGACTTCAAGACTACAGAGAAGCAGCCGCTGTGTTGATCACAGATCCCAGAACCTTATTCTGAGAAAGCCCCTCATTCATTCTAGGAAGATTTGCTCTGTGCCAGACTTCTAAGCCCTGAGTCCTGAGTCACCTGGTCCCAGCCTCTGCCCTCCTGACGTTTAGTCTCTACTAGGAGGGAAGGATGTATAAATGAGGACACACGCCAATAACCTCCGGCACATATTTTCATCTATTAGCTTCTTTTCTCTCCGAGCCAGGCCCCACCAGCACTAGCTTACAGTCTCTATTCTTATTTTGAAAGAGAATGCAAGTCACACATTCGCAGCTCCAATCCTGGCTGCAGGCCACATTTTTAGAGACACCATCTGGCTCCAGGGGCTCCGACTGCACAGCGGAGAGTGGGGAGCGCAGCTCTTCTCCCCGAACGCAAGGGGTGCGGGGAACGCGGGTGGCCTTGGCCCAAGAGATGGTTTCTGGCTCCGTCTGCTTGCCCTTCACTGAGGAGGTGTATTCGACGAAGCGAACAGCGCGTGCCCCTCTGCGTGGAGCCGGCCCTACTCCAGAAGCCAGCGCTGGCTCCTCCAAGTGCCACGGGATGTGGCGCTGCCGTGGGAGATTGTGGCTCCCTCAGATCCCTGCCCGTAGTACCATGCTTTGGCTCACTGCCAGCGTTTTTAGTATTCTAGAAGCTGTTCTGCCGTTAGTTATTTTTAAAAAGTGGGTTTTGAGGAAATAGGAACAGAAAGGCTCTATCTGTCGCGAAAACTATTACCCCCATACACACGCATCACCCATTGGATGGCAACATCCATAAACCTTCCCCAGAAAAGACTTCTATTATTATTATTATTATTATTATTATTTTAATGTTTATTTATTTTTGAGAGAGAGACCGTGAGTGGGGGAGGAGCAGAGAGACAGAGGAAGACAGAGAGTCTGAAACAGGCTCCAGGCTCTGAGCTGTCAGCACAGAGCCCAATGCGGGGCTCGAACTCAGGACCCGCGAGATCATGACCTGAGCTGAAGTCAGTCACTCAACCTACAGAGCCGCCCGGGCGCCCAGGACCTCCTTCATGTTCAGTGGCTGAAGTCAGGACAAACTCTGTATCCGGCCCCTGGTGAGCCCTTTGGAGTCAGGGCAGCATGTGAAAGCTTGGGGCGCCTCACGGGTAGCATGTGGCTCGCCTTCCAGAAAAGGGCATAGGGCATCCCAAAAAGAGCTTTTTGGCCACGTCCCCCTACCTAAACCTTGGCTCGCGTCTGACCAACAGCCCGATGGAAACGCTCCCCTCCCCTCTCTCCACGTGACCGGGCCGTTTTGCGGCTACTCCCTTCCTTCGATTCCAGTTGCATCGCTCAGTCTTGCATCGCTCAGTCTTGCGTCACGGGGCGCAGAGGGGTTCACAGGTCCCCGCCGGGACACAGGGGACCGTCGTGCGGTGAAAACTGCGCCCAGCCAGTGCCGCGTTCCGAACAAGAAACGGGGCACCTCCCTTTCGTGTCATTTCAGAAGAAATGAGAAAGCTGAGGCTGGAGGGTGGATACGATGCCTAAAAAGTACATCGCTCAGTTGAATAAGCTGACACTAAGGACGATATAATCCTAAACACATGGGGTTTTTTTTCACGTTCCAGCTCAGTTTCGGTGGAGAGTTCAAGTGTGGTCGGATGCGCATGGCTTCGTCTGTCAGCACCGTGTCCCTTGGCAGGGCTCCTCATTCCATCCAGCGGGCATAAGTTTCAGACCTCGTCTTTCCTATCAGAGAAAGTTTGATTCATCCTTGTCCTCAGGCCTCAAGAGAATTTCTTACTGTAGAGAAGTGTCAGAGGAAGTGACCTCATGACAAAAATAAATAAGCGTTTCAGCTCTCTCTTTGTATGTAATTAAAAAAATTCCTTAATAGGCCATAAAAAATGACTTAATTTTCAGCAGGGAGTGAGAACACGTGATGCAGAGGTGAGTGCAGCGGAGGAGCCGCCACTGTGGGCCCTCACGTCTTCCTGAAGACAGTCTCCATAGAAATTAGCAAAGATTAGCCTTCATTTCTCTTTTGAGAACATCTTTTTCTAATTTCTAAATTCAGATGAATTCAGGCAGCATCACATTAAATATGCGTTCCGGTGTACTAAATGCACCACCATGGTTGTCCACTGGAAGCTCTGATGCCAGGGCCTCCTGGGTGGCTCAGGTCAGTTGAACATTGGGCTCCTGAGGTCGGTTCAGATCGCAATCTCGAAGTTTGTGAGTTCGAGCCCTGCGTTGGGGCTGCATGATTGGTGCGGAGTCTGCTTGTGATTCTCTCTCTCCTCTCTTTGCGCCTCCCCCAGTTGTGCTCTCTGTCTCTCAAAATAAATAAGAAAACTTAAAAAAAATTCCGAGGCCAGATTGCATAATTTGTTTGGTTTTTGTTACACTGCTGTGACAGAAGTGTGACTGGACTTGTGACTCAGTCTGGAAACATCCTGGGGACCCTGGAGCCTGCTGCAGCATGTTTCCCGCGCTCTCGCGTCCAGTTCTTCATTCCTTACTTATGTGTATTAGTCATTTTCCCCCTGAAATGAAGAGAGGGGCCACAAACCCTGAAAATGAGGGACTAGAGATTTTAAGATGAGGTCTTTTGTTATTGTCCCTGGGTGGCTCAGTCTGAGCATCTGACTTGGGCTCAGGTAATGATCTCACAGTTTGTGAGTTCGAGCCCCGTATTGGGCTCGCTGTTGTCAGCACAGAGCCCACTTCAGATCCTCTTCCCCTCTCTCTCTACCCCTTCCCTGGTTACACTTGCCCCCCCCCCCCCCCCAAAACAAAACTAACACACAAGCAAATAAAAAGAAGGATAAAGCTAGCTGGGATCCAAATGGCCATACTCCAAGAGGGGACACTTGGTCATTGGGAGCACACCGGGTGCTCCAGGAATTGGCTGGGTCTGGGAGGACACACCGATTATGCTCCCAAAACTTAGAGTTGAATGGAACCACAGCAGCTGGTCAAGTGGTGTGATCTCACGTTCATAGGACCATCACGGTGGCTCTGTCCAGCTTTTATCCCCAGGGCACAAGAAATCAGTTGTTTGTCTCTTTTTCTACATTCTGCTCTACCTCATTCCATTCTCAAGGGAAAGCTCTCCAGTCCCAAGAATGCATCAAATTCATCTTTTTCTTCTTCTGTACCATCTGGAAGAGTGTCCTGTACAAAGTAGGCCCCCATAAATGTTGGCCGCCACGAGGAAATGGGAAGAACCAAATGTTTTCTGCAGGATCTACCCTTATTTTATTGATGTATCATTTTTGAATTAAAGTTCTTCACTTTGATCTGGACTCCAAGACACCTGGATACTTAATTGTTTTTGTTTGATACTTTTAGACCTCAGAAAGAAGAGTCTGACTTCCTTGCTAAGGACTTTGCTTCAGGAAAAGATGCATATCAACTTTCAAATCTTCCATCTCGGCACTTTGAGAGGGTCGCTCTGAGGGTGTGCTGCCCCCAGCTGTCTTGGAGCCTGGAAACCGTAAGATAACTGTAAGTGACTTGGTGGCCACAGATTCCACAAATTCTTAGCTTCTTAAAATTTTATTTATGTTTATTTATTTTGAGAGAAAGAGAGACAGAGTGCGAGCATGGAAGGGGCAGAGAGAGAGGGCACAGAATCAGAACCAGGCTCCAGGCTCTGAGCTGTCAGCAAAGAGCCCAATGCAGGGCTCGAACCCACAAACCATGAGATCATGACCTGAGCTGGTCGGACACTCAACTGACTGAGCCACCCAAGTGCCCCTCGGCTTCCTCAGTCTTAGTGTGTCAATCCCTTCTCTAATTTCTCAGCTGCTTCTGTGGTCCAGCTGTTTATCTGACTGAAATGTTTTATTTACAGGTTAACAACTCTTGGTCCCCTTAGAGGGCAAATTTGTCTCTCACGTATTAAGGACTCACTTCCTCATGGCTACCAGATATCTGGCTAGAAAGGGACTTTGGAGATGGGAAGGTAGTCCTTTTATTCGAGTTCATTAAGGCTACAAAGTATATCTAGGTTCTTGGAAGACAGGGTTCTTGGTCTCTCATTGCCTCCACTGACCAGACAGGAGCAAGTGTATGGAGCCTACTGGGGAGAAATTATTGAGTACAAGATGGGAAGTCTTTCAAATGTTCTGCAAGTCCAACATGCTGGTGTGGTAACACGGCCAAGGGGCTCAGCCAAGGTACTCCAGCTCCTGTGGGAGCAGGCAGTGTGGAAAGACAGACAACCACACAGGGCAGAGCCGACTCTGCCTCCTTAGATCCCTGGGGCCCCAGGAATCCTTGACGGTTACCAGGCAGTCTTCCGGTTCTTAAGGTTCAAGTTATTCCATTCTGGCTGCGTTTTGACTCATTTGGTTTTCTGTTCAGAGACAGGCAAAGGCAAAAACGAACCTGCCCGCTCCTTCCTCGAACCCACTGAAAGAGACGTGGGATTTCTTGTGGCTTGATTCTCACCTATTGTTCTCCAGGCAGAAGTTCCATTACACAGAAGCATTTCACCGTGCCTACTCTGGTTTGCCTATCAGCTCTTCTGGAGTGTGGAAACCAAGCCCAAGACCGTGCCCAGAGCAGCCCAGTGCCCCCTCAATCCCACCTCCTAGTCTGTCGGCACCACTCGCACCCAGACGGAAATGAGTGGGGGGAGGCATGCTCCCTGGGGACCAGGTAGAGTGGGGACTCTGCCTTCAGGGAAGCAAAACGGGAGAAGAATGAACACGTGTGGCCCTTGTTTCATTCTGGTGTCTGCTTTTTAGCTACTTCCGTTCAGTTCCCCAGAGAAGGCTTTCCCTGATCCCCACAGCTTACATGCTCCCCTCCTGCCCCTCACTCTCAATTTCTATACCCTTTCCTGGCTTTGTCTTTCTTTTTTAAGTTTATTTATTTATTTTGAGAGAGAGAGAGAGAGATATTGAGAGAGAGAGAGAGAGAGAGAGAGAGAGAGAGTAAGTGGGGGAAGGGCAGAGAGAAGGAGAGACAGAATCCCAAGCAGGCTCTGCACCATCAACACAGAGCCTGATACGAGGCTGGAACTCACAAACCCTGAGATCACAACCTGAGCCAAAGCCAAGAGTCGACATTTAACCAATAGAGCCACCCGGGTGCCCCTCTGCTTGCTTAGTTTGAGCTGTGACCCTCAGGAAGGTTTTCCATTTCTACTCCTTCTATTTTCCTAAATTCTGCCCGTGTGGAAAGTTGAGATCGTTTGAAGAAAGACCATGCCAGACTCTTTGTATTTCTTTAGTTTTGTGTATAAAAGAAGGGCCAGAACCCTGGAGGCAGCCAATCTAGGTTCAAATTCCAAGCCCACTACTCACTAACGGTGTGACCTTAAGTAACATGCTTCATCTCATTATTCCTCGGTTTTTTTCACCCGTAAAATGATGTTGCTAACACCTGTGTTAAATTACGGCCTACGGACGGGACAGGGACTGTATCAGGCTCGGGGGCACAGCAGTGAGTCAGCCCAATCAATCATCTGCTTGGGGGGTCATGTTCTGGTTGGGGAGACAGGCACTAAAGACAAAGCCAGGGGGGCCTGGGTGGCACCGTTGGTTAAGTGTCCGACTCTTCTCAGCTCAGGTCACGATCTCGCAGTTTGAGAGACAGGCTGTGCTGACAGCGTTGAGCCTGCTTGGCATTCTCTCTCCCTCCCTCTCTCTGCTTCTCCCCTACTCACACTCTCTCTCTTTCAAAATAAATAAACTTTAAAAAAGGTAAACTCACCAAACACAGCCTAATACAAAATATTCTGAACTGAAAGTCAACTCACTCTCGGTACCTCAGAGAATTTAATTATTTTCAAGTTCTTCAACCGCCTCATGTGTGTTGATTAAGGCTCCAGACTGTGCCGGGCTCTGGGCTCAGGGCTCAGATACAAAGAGGCAGTATCCTCACTTCTCTTGGGTTTACTGTCCTCCAAAGTAGGCAGACTTTGGTCAAACACACACATTTGTGACTATAAACGAGGAAGAAACATACTGCGTGCTCGGGGAACAGGAGCAAGAGGGTTCCAACCTGAACTGTGCGGTGGCAGGGAGGCTGGTCAGGGCCGATGAGCCATGGAAATGGCTTCAGGATGGAATTAGCTTTATCCTGGGAATTAGGGTAGTTAAAGAAGAGCGAATAGTCAAGAGCCAGGACGCACCACACAAAATTATGGAACTACACAGGACGGGCTAGGCGTATGGGCTGGAGCTGTGTATTTGGAAGTCCTCAGCTTACAGAGGGTGATTGACATTGGAAGTGATGAGATCACTTTGGAAGAAATTATAAAGCAGGAAAGGGAGAGAGCCCCTTAAATCACTGGGCTTTACGGCCGTAGACTATTTAGTGGTTGGGAATGGGAGAAGGTGCCAGAAATGTAGAGAATTGAAGGAGTGTGTTCTCACTAGAGCTAAGGGATGAGAGGCTCCCTGTGTGGAGCCTGCCGTGCTGGGGGCAAGACGAATGAGGCCATTGGTGACCTTAGGGAGAGGCTTTTGCATGGAAGGATGTGAGTGATGATGAGGAGAGGCAGGGACCCGAGGAAGGGGACGGTAGAGAGACCAGGCATGTGCAAACCTGGGTCTGCAGGCGAAATGTGGCCACAAGCCCGGTTTTGCAAAGTTTCTCAGAAACACAGCGAGACTACTTACCGGACAGGCTCTCTGTTATGGGCTGAATTGTGTCCAACCCCCCCCCCTCCCCGCCCTGCCCCGCAACCGCACCCACCCTAGAATCTGTATGTTGACATCTTAGCCCTCAGTCCCTGAGAATATGACTGTTTTTGGAGACGGGGCCTTCAAAGAGGAGAGAATGAACTGATTAGGGTGGGTCTCAATCCGATACGAATGATGTCCTTAGGTAGAGAAAGAGATTAGCACCCAGACAACACCGGCAGAGACTAGACACTGCATGAACATGGAGAGGAAGGCCATCTGTAAGCCAAGGAGGGAAGCCTCTGAAGAAACCAGCCCTGCCCGCACCTTGACCTTGGACTTCTGGCCTCCAGAACCCTGAGAGAATGCATTTCTGATGCTGAGGCCACACAGTCTGTGGGGCTTCATCCCGGCAGCCCTGGTGGGCGAATACAGTGTGTTCAGCTGGTTTTGTGCTAACAGTTGGGTAATTGCGACGGGGACTCTATGCAGAGCAAGGTGGAAAATATTCGCGAGCTGGCCCTTTATAAAAATGGTTTGCTGACCCCTGTTGCAGACAATAGCTTCAAGGTCACATAGCTGGTACATTCCAGAGGCAGGATTTGAACCCAGCGTGGCCCCGGGGAAGCCTGGGGCTCCTGGAGCCGCTGCCTCTTCTCAGCCAGGAGGGCAAATGCCGAAAGGATGGAGTCAGCGTGGTCCTTTTTCTTTTCTTCAGTTCATGCTCTGTCCTGTGGGCAGCTGTGGTGGGGAAATGCTGAGTCATAAATAATTCTTACATTAATGCCAAGGCAGCCGGAAGGGAAATGTCAGTAGGAAATGGTATTTCAAATAAGGGCACATTTCATCATTCAGCCCATCTTTTAAGACTTTTTCTCGTTCAGCGGTTTTTCCTTAATTTGAGTTATGGTGAAACGTTAAATGTAGAAGAAACGAGCCTTCCTTTGGACATTTGGCCCAGATACATACATGATATAAACATGAAGGCATCCTCCTGCCCTTTAAGATGGGCCACATGCACCAGAGCAAAGAGAGGAACAATCGGTCCTATTTACAAAACCTGATCCTTGGATCTTTAAATCGCCCAATACAATGACAGCACTGTGATGTCCTCCGCTGCAGCTTGTACTCGAAACCCTCCAGGAAGCTTCGATTCCTGCTAAACCGAAGGGCTCATTAGTGGCATGTTATCGTTTCAGGAATAGATCACACAAATCTGCCCTCGCCCTCAGCTTCATTCCCATGAAGGCCCTTCCAGGGCGGTGTCCAGAGAAACAGGGGGTGTCTGTGCCAGGGGCCACAGGGCCAGGCTGGTGGGTGAAAGAGAGAGACCAGTCCGGTGAAGAAAGCGGCCCCACCCCCGCCCCCGCCCCCAGCACATTGTGGCCACGAGGAAACCCGCCAGCTGTTCCCAGATCTGCTTTTTCACCAGAAGCCGGAAATCCAGATTTGATCTGAAATTTCTCAATTTCTAGATCTTGGCCATGAATTAAGATTTAAAAAAAACCCAACAACAACCAAAGACCTATGCCAGACATTTTTGGTCTGTGGGAGGGATCTAGCCTGGATCACCCCAGTTCATGCCTCCTGCCCTGGTCAGCCCGTGTTGCAAAACTGAAGGTCAAAATTGGCCTGAACTCATTTGTGTTCGTGTTTGTGAATTTCAAAACCTTGCTTCAGCGAAGGTCTGCACATGTGTGTTTCCGTGGCTGTATGGGACCCACCCAGTCTCATGACTAATTTCTCTCTTCCCTATATTTCTGGATATTGCAGTTCGTGGGGATCTCTAGCCATTGCTGTCGGAAATGTCAGCTTGTGCACTGTGTTTTCCCAAGCCAGGAGTTGGGCTGAGCGAGGCCAACAGGAAGGATGCGGCTGGATTCTCCTGTCACCCTGGCAATGTTTTCTAAACCTGGAGTGAGGTTTCCTGACTCGATCTCTGCCTCTCTTCATCCGAGAGTTGCCAAGGAACCGGAGAAGGGATCCTAAAAATACAAGTTTTGTCATCTCTCTGTTCTGTTTTCTACACTAAACGCCTCTATGCAGCCCCTGAATTACCATTTGTTTTTCTTGTTTGTTCATTTATTCATTCACTCAGTAAACATTTATTAAGCAAGTGATATGTGCCAAGCATTATGTGATGTGCTGGGAAAGCCAAGGTCAGTCAGACTCGGCCCCGGCCACTGAAAGGTTCTTGGTGACACGGGTTCTTGGGAGATCCAGAACTGAGCCTCCGGTTTGTCTGGTCACCATAGCGCCTACCCACGTAACCCCTCTCCCCTCCCAACCTCTCCCAGGGTTGGTGAATTTGGCTTGGGGGGCAGGGGAAGTGGACGATAGACACCAAATTGAAAGGGAAACCTGAGGTTCCTTAGAATATTTTGTCATGTTAGATGCCTTTAAACCATATATTATTATACTTTATTTTAAAAAATTTTTCTTAGTGTTTGTGCTGCCAAAGTGAGCACTAATTTTTCTTAATAGACTTTATTTTTCAGAGCAGTTTTATATTCATAGCAAAAGCGGCCAGAAGGTGCAGAGATTTCCCATATATCCCTGCACCTACATGCACACGGCTATCAACATCCCCCCACCAGAGTTGTTCATTTGCTGCAACCATGAATCTCCATCGATAAGTTCTCACCTGAGTCCATAGCTGATGTCAGGGGTCTCTCTTGGTGTCGTACATTCTGTGGCTTTGGATAAACACGTGACGACATGGATCTACCACTATGGTGTCACACAGAAGTTCAACTCAGTGCCCTCCCTATTAGCATTTTTTTAATAGTTTGTCAAATTGGTTTCCATATGACACCCAGTGCTTCTCCTCATAAGTGCCCCCCCTCCATGACCATCACCCCTCCACCCCCTCCCCCTCCCCCTTCAGCCTTTGGTTCGTTTTCAGTATACAATAGTCTCTTATGATTTGTGTCCCTCACTCTCCCCAGCTCTCTTTCCCCCTTCCCCTCCCTATGGTCCTCTGTTAGGTTTCTCCTGTTCTCCTGTTAGACCTATGAGTAAAAACATATGGTATCTGTCCTTCTCTGCCTGAATTATTTCACTTAGCATGACACTCTCGAGGTCCATCCACTTTGCTACAAATGGCCAGATTTCATTCTTTCTCATTGCCCTGTAGTATTCCACTGTGTATAAAACCACATCTTCTTGATCCATTCTTCAGGTGATGGACATTTAGGCTCTTTCCATGATTTGGCTATTGTAGAAAGTGCTGCTATGAACATTGGGGTGCATGTGCCCCTATGCATCAGCATTTCTGTATCCTTTGGGTAAATCCCTAATAGTGCTATTAGCATTATTTTTGAAACTCTGAAATGCTGAAGAAAAGGCTCAGTAAAATGTCTGTAACCCAAGTGGAGGATGCTTGGATCGAGTTTAGGGAGTGAATCAGTTGTATCCTATCAGAGTTCCTACAGGAGCATGAAAGATTCACCCGATGTAAGTTAAAATCATTGAATAGCATCAGGCAGTTAACTGATGAAACAGCAGCAAGGCATTCATGAAGCCGTCACGAGGCCACAATCCCCTTTTTGTCCCTCCTGTCACATTCACTGTCCAGAGCATTGGGAACCCTCAGCGCTTAACGCATCGACAATATCACTTCTTTGTTCAAGAAAGATAATCCTAACTGTTAACTTGATTTGAATTCCTTATTGCAGTGAGGAACAGCTCTATTTGCTAAGCAGATTTACCAGAAAAGGAAGACATCTTCATTCCAAACTCTACTGGACTTTTATTTTTGGAAACCTTAATGAAGAAAACGCTCAATGAGACATTTGCAAAACTGCTTTTCTATTAAATGGTTGGATTCACGTCCTTAACTGTTTATAACTGCCTCAATTTTTATTTTATTATCAGAGTAAGGGCCTATAGATTTATGGTTCAAACGGTTCTAGCATTGGGGTAGAATGCTGCGTTAACAATTCCTGTGACCATAGCTAACAGACACATGAGAAGATGCTCAACATCCCTCATCGTCAGGAAGATACAAATCAAAGCCATGATGGGATACCACCTCACACCTGTCAGAATGGCGAAAACTCAGGAATCAACAGACGTTGGGGAGGATGCAGATAAGGGGGAACTCTTTTGCACTGCTGGTGAGAATGCAAACTGGTGCAGCTACTCTGGAAAACAGTATGGAGGGTCCTCAAAAATTGAAAATAGAGCTACCCTATGACCCAGCAATTGCACTACTAGATATTTACTCAAAGGATACAAAAATGCTGATTCAAAGGGGACACATGCACCCCAATGTTTATAGCAGCAGTAGCAACAATAGCCAAAGTATGGAAAGAACCCAAATGTTCATCAACTGATAAGTGGATAAAGAACAAGTGGTATATATGCACAATGGAATATTACTTGGCAATCAAAAAGAATGGAATCTTGCCATTCGCAACAGCATGGATGGAACCAGAGCATATTATGCTGAGCGAAGGACAAGTATCAGATGATTTCACCCATATGTGAAAGCTAAGAAACCCAACAGATGAACATAGGGGAAAGGAAAGAAAAATAAGATAAAAACACAGAGGGAGGCAAACCACAAGAGACGTTTTTTTTGGAATTTTTAAAAATTTTATTTTTGAGAGAGAGAGAGAGCTAGCAAGGAGGGGCAGAGAGAGAGGGAGACAGAATCTGGAGCAGTCTCCAGGCTCCGAGCTGTCTGCACAGAACCTGATGTAAGGCTCGAACTCACAAAGCATGAGATCATGACCTGAGCCGAAGTCGGACTCTCAACTGACTGAGCCATCCAGGTGCCCCCAAGAGACTCTTAAGTACAGAGAACAAACTAAGGGTTGGTGGAAGGGATGTGGGTGGGGGATGGGCTAGATGGGGGGGTGGGCACTAAGGAGGGCACTTGTTGGGAAGAGCACTGGGTGTTACATGTAAGTGATGAATCCCTCGGCTGTACTTCTGAAACCAAGACTACGCTGTATGTTAACTAACTTGAATTTAAACAAATAAATTTAGAAACCCCACAATTACTATGACCTAATTTATACCTGGGCAGTCAGGGAGCTATCTTCTCTTGGCTCCAAACCCAGCCTTCCACACGCTGTTCTGTGATTCTGCTGCTGGACCCCATTTTTGCTCTGGAGTAGGTTCCCTGGAAGGCTCTGCCCCCCAGACGTTGAAGGAGACTGCAGGGCTGGCAGAGGGACTTCCCGATGGCGTCCTGCTCCTCTGAGTGGCATCCTGGCAATGCTCCTCCAGCCTGAGGGCAGCTTTCGAATCCAGTCCGTGGGTATCTCCACCCCTCAGAGAGCCAGTCCCATCACACCCCCTCAGAGAGCCATCTTTGGTCCTGGTCTGGATTTTAGTTGAGGGGGGCCTGGGGGAGGGGAGGGCCTCTTGGTCCAAGCATCCCAGAGTCAAGAGTTGCAGCCTTTTCTCTTTGCTTCCAAGCCCTGGGGGTGATGGCTACTTCCTACAGTTATTGTTTCCATGACAATTGATTGCTATCTTTATGCCATTTCTGTTATCTAGTCAACAACTTTGCACTTAGGTAACAGTTAAGTTCTCTCTATTCAAATGTCTCCTGATGGGACCCTGACTACACCTAAAAGTTTGCTGTGTGCTTGTGTTCATTCAACAGGCCCGTATGAGGTCCCCGCTGTGTGCCGGGCACTGTGTTAGGTGCCAGGGGATTCCGTGATGAGTGTGTCAGACAGGCTCCCTGCACTCGTGGGGGAGGAAGGAACAGGTCCTGACAGGCTGATAGCTGACTCCCACTCGGATCCCGCCCGGTTGTGCTTGCTCCTACTCCCGCGCCTGTCTCTCCTATTTGTGTTTCCAATTACATTAGTCCATGAAACAGTATATAACTCAACGACATGTAGTGCTCAAAGGATGAGCATTCTTTTTATAAAAACTAAATTATGGGGGTGCCTGGGTGGCTCAGTCAGTTAAGCCTCCGACTTCAGCTCAGGCCATGATCTCACAGTTTATGGGTTCAAGCCCCACGTTGGGCTCTGTGCTGACAGCTCGGAGCCTGGAGCCTGCTTCAGATTCTGTGTCTCCCTCTCTCTCTCTCTCTCTCTCTCTCTCTCTCTCTCTGCGTCTCCCCTGTTCATGCTCTGTCTCTCTCCTTCAAAAATAAATGAATGTTAAAAAAATTAAAAATAACTAAATTACGTGAAGGTTACTGGCAACAGTGATGTGAGTGGACAGATATGACATGCCTTAGAAAGGCATCTCATCTCTGTGTCCTTTTCCCCAAGTCTGCCAATCCAGTCTCCTGAAAAAAAAAACATCAGATATTGGGAGACATTCTACTGAAAGCTGGCCGATACTTCTCAAGACTGTCAGGGTCCTGAGAAGCAAGAAAAGACAGAGAAACTCTCAAAGACCAGAGGAATCTAGGAGATGTGACAGTTAAATGCATTGTGGCGGGGGGTTGTCAACCCTGTGGCAGAGACAACGGACAAGGTGGTAAAATCCCGATAAAGCCTGGACTTATTATTAGTTAATAATAATGTATCATTGCCGGTTCCTTAGTTCTGACAAGCACAGGTGTTAATGACCTGGGAGAAGTGGGACCAGGGGCACACAGAGCCCTCGGTACTATCTTGGCAACTTACTTGTAAATCTAAAATTACTCCGAACCAAAATGTCTGTTTAAAAAAAAACTAAATTACATGCTTTGGAAGATTTGATAATTGTGGGTTGCTTTCAAACAATGCTGTTAAATTAGATGTGGGTAAGGCCTAATTGTAAAAGATAAGGAAAATATTTTAAAGCTTGCTTTCCAAGTTCCTCTCTGTTCATGCTCTGCTTTAAAGAAACAGAAACCAAAATTAATAGACAAGGCTCTATGGCTATAGTTAGTTTATACAAGAAACATGATGCTGAAGCTGAATCAACAAACTCAGGATGATGACCTTGTCTCTAGGTTGAAACGGAGGCAAATGAGAGACACCTGGGGGGCTCAATCGGTTAAGTGGCTGACTTCAGCTCAGGTCATGATCTCACCACGGTTCGTGGGTTCGAGCCCCGCATCAGGCTCAGTGCTGACAGCTAGCTCAGAGCCTGGAGCTGCTTTGGATTCTGCATCTCTCTCTTTCTCTGACCCTTCCCTGCTCATGCTGTCTCTCAAAAATAAGTAGATGTTAAAAAAAATTTAAAAACTCAGGCAAATAAACGTGTATTTATTTATATTTTCATGAAAATATTTAACATAAATATATCTCATTTTTTATGATTCCCCATTTTTCGTGCCTGCCAACTACTTGGTCTCAATTGCATTAAATAAGACTGCTTCTACTAAAAACGAAAACAAGATAATTGCAGGGTGGAGGCAGGGCGTAATGGAGAGTGACCGGGCAAGGATGGACGGCTTTCTCAGGGAGGTCAGAGGAAGTCTCTGAGGAAGTAACATTTGAGCGGAGGTCAGAATATGGCTTAGGGGATTTGGGTTGTTGGAATTTAGTGACGGAGAAAGGCACACAAATAAATGAACGCAGCAGCGTCTGGAGATGGGTGTTCTGACTTGGAGCAGCAGGGACAAGGCGGGTGCTCCTTTGTAACCGGGGACTTCAGAAGAGGCTTCATGGGTGATACTGCCGCACAGCAGTGCTTTGACACGAAGGCATTTCCCAGGCGAGGAAGCAGGAGGGAGCGGGGTGGTTCTAAGCAGTGGGAGCAACATTGATCGAGTACAAGGGTGTGAAACAGCCTGTGGTATTTGGGAAACGGGGAGGAACGAGGTCAGGTTTACATTTTATTTGACTGTTTCTTTTTTTGAGAGAGCAAGAGCGTGCGGAGGAGGGGACAGGGAGAGAGAATCTTAAGCAGGTTCCATGCCCAGCAGAGCCCGATCTCACAACCGGGAGATCGTAACTGGAGCTGAAATCAAGAGTCAGATGCTCAACAGACTGAGCCACACAGACACCCCAGATTTATATTTTATTTTTTTTAAGTTTATTTATTTTTGAGAAAAAGAGAGAGAAACAGAGCAGGAGCAGGGGAGGGGCAGAGAGAGAGGGAGACACAGAATCTGAAGCAGGCTCTAGGCTCTGGGCTGCCAGCACAGAGCCCAATGTGGGGCTTGAACTCATGAACCATGAGATCATGACCTGAGCCGAAGTCGGATGCTCAACTGATTGAACCACCCAGGTACCCCCAGATTCACATTTTAAAAAGAGCATTTAAAGGTGCCTGGGTGGCTCAGTCAGTTAAGTGTCCAGCTTCAGCTCAGGTCATGATCTCACGGTTCATGAGTTCAAGCCCCACTTCGAGCTCTGTGCTGACAGCCCAGAGCCTGGAGCCTGCTTCTGATTCTGTGTCTCCCTTTCTCTCTCTCTTTGCCGCTCCCCTGCTAGTGTTCTGTCTCTTTCTCAAAAATAAATAAAACATTAAAAAATATATATATAAAGAGTGTTTAGCAGCAACCTCACTTTGCTACTTGAGGTTTAACAATCCAGGGATTGCTGGTCCCAGGAAAGAACAGGGATCATGTCTTTCCCTTCATCACTGCCCCATGCAGCCCCACAGCCATTTCCTAAGACAGGGACCCAAACAAGTTGCTCAATCCTTTTCCTCTGCCGCTCCTGCGTGGCGCTCCCAGGGTGATTGTGACCCTGAGCCCTGCACCCCGAGGTAGACTTCTTCCCGTCCTGCCAATGAAGCCTACGGGGTGGGGATATTGAAATGACTGGCTCAGAAATTATTCTGGACTCTTTGCCGGGAAAATGAAGCTGCTGCTCGGTCTCCCAAGCAGGGAGCAGAACAAGAAGAGTTTGTGTGGAAAAAGAGTTCTGTGTCACGTATCTGGAATGCTGCAAGTGAGAGTGACTCGTAAAGTTAGATGTATTTTAACGAATGCGGAACATCTGAGGGCCTCGAATGGGCCAGTGTAGATGGTGGCTCTCCCAAGAGGGGCAGAGCGTCAATCTCAGAGTCTCTTCTTCTGCGCACATCTATCCCGCATGACTATTGTTCTCAGGAAGACACCTGATAAACAGTTGCCAAGGATGACCCCCAAAGAGGGGATGAAAAATAGCTTCTTTCATAAGTCCGACACGTTTCTCTTCTTTAAGATATGAGTGTTTATTCTAACACTTTAGTCCAGGTACAGCACTGTAGGGAAGGGAGAAAAATTTCTTCCTCTATCCTCTTAGTTTCTCCAGCTGGGGTTCTGTAAATCTGGCTAAAGACAGGTTAACAAGAGAAAATAAACGGAAGTTAATTAGCCTGTGCATCATACGTATGTACGTAGGAGCACCGAGGAACAAGTCACCCAAAGGGGCTTCTATACCCTCGTAGGCCAAAGAAAAAGGAGTCTTGGCTTCTGGGAGGGGAGAAAAGTTATGGTAAGGCACTAAGGAAAAGTATGGTAAACAAGGACTGTTTAGTAACATTTATTAAGGATAGGAGTCCTTAAGAGTCCTACTCTTCCAAGCACAGGAGATTTACACTATTAGTGCAAATTTCCTTTACAAAGGGGAGACTTGTGCCCTGTTTTTAAAGCCTTTCCTTCTTCTTCTGGTCTTCAAAACGATCCCTATGCCAAAGAGGCACTGTCTTAGAGGGGGCAGGTCCTGGCCTCATACACCGTGGGGAATGTCAAATCCAGAATTTGTAATCTGTTTGTGTGTAAATGATGGTAAAAGAATCTATAGGTTCATTCATACAGATATTATTACTGCCTGTAATTTAGAGTTATTCATTGACTCAGTACCCTTGGTACTTAAGCAAACAAAGTATTTCTATCTATTAGCCATATCTCTATCTTGTTACCGTGTGTACCCCATGCTGTGGAGAGTTTTACAGATAGTTCCAGCCATTGGGCGCGGCGAAGGAAACATTTTCTATCTCCTAGTAAGCCAAAACCACAATGGAAACAATGTTAATGTTTCCTCTTATCCAAAGAATGTCCGTATAGCCCTGTAGAAAATAAATACGACAATATCGTCAGTTTGGGAAGAGAAAAGCTTTGCGCTGCATGCCAAAGATGCTGAGATTCAGAATCATGGGATATAAGATTACTTGGGGTATAAGACTGCAACTCTTCATCCTGTAGAGAGAGAAACTGAGCTGCAGAGAAGCGTGCACAAGGACATCTGGTTATTTTGGGAGAACCAGAAGGAAGGAAAGCTACCACATTTCCAGTTAACTTCCCTGTTAAGCCCTGGCCGCTGGAGGCAGCCGGCATCCACATCCTGCTTGCAAATGTGGGTCAGGTCCAAATCCACGTGCCAATCAGGAATGCTTCTACCTGGACTAACAGCCTTTCGCTCCTGAGGTTTGAGAGCCCATGTCTATGGTACATGCTGACCCTGGCGGCTCACCTTTCTTCAAGTCTTTGGTAGAGTGATGTAAAGGTGTCAGAATCTCTTCACAACAGGAGACGGTCCATTTTGCAATCCCTTTGCTAAGTTGAGTTAATAGCTGAGCTCCTGTGGGATACAGAACTGAAATCCTATTATTTAGTGATCAGAAGTGGCCCGAGTCCTAGTTTTTCATTTCCTTTGAAAGAGCCAACAGGCTTTTCCCTTTTTTTCTCCTTTCATTTTTATATAATACAAGATAGAGGGATTGTTTTATGTTGGAGATGTCTTTTATTGGCAAAAAAAAAAAAAGTTTTTTTTTTAGGTAAAAAATATTTGCAGCTGTTTAAAAAGCAAGCAAGATTTGAATGGGACCCTATGTGCCTATTTGCAAACTACATAAAATCGATGAAGTAAAAAGACATAACTTGTAACAACTTAGTAGCTATTGGATTTCATGTATCAGCTTAGGCAATCAATCAGTCAATCAATCGACATAAAATTATACACATAAAAACCAGAAAGGTTATCTGAGTGATAATAAGTCACAAAAAATATCATACAATACCAAATGAACAGAACTTTGTTTTGTTTTTAAAGTTTATTTATTTTGAGAGAAAGAGAGAAAACAGGAGAGGGGTAAAGAGAGAGGGAGAGAGAGAGTCCCAAGCAGATTCCACACTGGCAGCACAGAGCCCAATGTAGGGCTCAATCTCATGAACCACAGTATCATGACCAAAGCTAAAAGCAAGAGTCAGACCCTTAATCAACTGAGCCTCCCAGGTGCCCCCACAATGAACAACATTTTGGAAAAAAATATTAGCTGCATTGAATGAGGTATGGTTGCAAATAGTGAAGTTCATGCATTTAAGTTTGATGAGCTTTGACAAATGCGTACATTTGTGTAATCACTGTAACCACCATGATAGTTGAGATATGAAACATTTTCAGCCTGGAGGTTCTCTCGTGTCCTCTAAGAGTAAGTTGCAGATACAATGATCTTTCTTTTTAAAATATTTTTTAATGTTTATTTATTTTTGGGAGAGAGGGGGGGGATAGAGTGCGAGCAGGGGAGGGGCAGAGAGAGAGGGAGACACAGAATCTGAAGCAGGCTCCAGGCTCTGAGCTGTCAGCACAGAGCCCGACATGGGGCTTGAACTCATGAATCATGAGATCATGACCTGAGCCGAAGTTGGACACTTAACTGATGGACCCACCCACGTATCCCAATGATCTTTTATTTCCTACATATTTATTTATATTTCCTAAAAACATGAATTCTCTTGCAGGACCATGGGACAATGATCGAAATCAGGAAATTAATACTGAAACAATGTTATTATCTTATCTACAGACTTCATTAACTTTGTCAATTGTCCTCACAATGTCTTATTTTAGAACTAAACAATGCAAAATTTGAATCCAATAGTGGTGTTTTTTTTGTGGGTGGGGGGGTTTCCAGAGGAATGTGCAGAGAGAGAATCTTAAGCAGGCTCCATTCCCAGCATGGAACCCAGTGGGGGTCTTGATCTCAGGACTGTGAGATCATGACCTGAGCTGCTGCCTAACCAGCTGAGCCAGCCAGGAGTCCCGGCATCCAGTCACCTTGTCTCTTCAGTCTCCTGTGATCGGAGACATTTCCCTGAGCCTTTCTCATGACAGGGGTATTTTTGAAGAGCACAGTCAGTTATTTTGCAGACTGACCCTTCGCTCAGGTTGTTTGATGTTTCTTCACAACGAGATTCAGGTGACGCAGTCTGGGCAGGAACGCCACAGGAGCCTGGCTTCTAGCAGGGGCGTGTGCTGTGGACTCGGCCCATTGTTGCCATGTTATTTGGGTCATTTGGTTAAGGTGGGGTCTGCCACATTTGTCTACTGTACAGTAACTGGTTTGCCCTTCATAATTAAAAAGAATCTGAGGAGGAGTGTTCCTTGGCATTCCCCATATGATGCAGTACCATTCTTCTCTGAAAACAGTATCATCTCAGTTGGGCAGAGTCAATGGAATAGAAGTTGTTCTTTGCTAAACTCTCGGTTGCCCCCTGCAACCTGGGGAAGGAGAGGATTTAAACAGTGTTTTACAGCTGGTATCAGGAATTTATTTTTCCAAAAAAATATTCTAGTGTCTACCTGAGGTTCTGAGGATGGGTCTTCAGCCCTGGCATCTACTGTAGCTGGCCATTGGCATGGATGTTTTGGGGGTTTTTTGTTTGTTTTTTTTGTTTGTTTTTTGCAGACACTTAGCATGGATGTTTTGATACCTCAGTCTTCAAGGGTTAACTCAACCATGATGATACTTTGTACTTAGAAAGTCAGGAAAGCTTATACATTTTAGTAAGAATTTCAACAATAGATGCTAAAATGCTGAAAAAAAATTCCATTTCCTATTTAAACTTGAATAAAAACTTTCTGATCAATCAAGATTCTCTACCATATAAGAAATTCTGTTCCGTCTTTGACAAATATATTCCTAATACATAGTTGTTCCACATTTAATTTTTTATGCTTTTCCACATATATTTGAGACTGCATGAATGGACCATGAGATTTTTACCACAATAATTTCCTTTGTCATTTAACCTTCTGGGTTAACTGTTTTTAAATGAACATTCCTGGCATCAAATCATGTGGTAATTAATGGGCAGGAATTAGGTTCATTCTCTAAAATCATCTTCTGCAATATTTATGTTGTTATTTCTTTGGAAGAAGTGTGGGAAAATGTGCTACACATATTTCTCAAAGCTGGGCTGTTACCACTTTAACAAAAAACAAAACGTCTGGATTCTAAATGCTTACTCATCGCCCAGGGAAAGCTTTTTACAGCTTTACGTTAACAGAAGCGTTGGGCCCCGCAGGTTCAGATGCCTTCATCTTCTGTTTGGTTAAATTAGAAGATTTATAAGAAGATACACGTCTGACATTAAGTATGACTGAAAATCTGTAGTTTCCTGCTCATTCATATCCACTGACAGATTAGGAGAAGGAGAGAAAATTTTCTTTCTCAAACAAAATCAGATGTGAAGAACAGAGAAGCAGCAGTGAATTTGGGGCGGGGGGGGGTGCAGAGGAAGGGCCTGTCCGGATGCTTATTTGATATTCTCACCCTTCACACCCTCCCCTGACTCCCCCACAGCCTTGGCCAGCCCTCCCGCTGACCTCTGGCTATGCACAGCCTCCACTACACGGAGGACTCTAATTCTTATTTGTGTCTAGGACACCTAGAGAGGTTCCTGAGACATGCCTGGCAGTTGAATGGACAACCGAATGCTTCCGAGGTTTGATCAATAACATATAATATTTTATAGGCAGAAAAAGACTTAAAATAATTTAGCACAATGCAACTTCTAATGGAAGAGGGAAGTGCCTCCATGTGCTTAAGTGACTTGCCAACGTCCCCAACTATTTAGATGGTAAAACAGGGTTGGGACTCATCTGGTAGTTTTTCTTGCTCTTTTTCTTTTTTTTAAAGTTTATTTTTCTTTATTTTGAGAGAGAGAGAGAGAGAGAGAGAGAGAGAGTGCGCACGAGCAGGTGGGGGAGGGGCACCAAGAGAGGGAGACAGACTCCATACTGTCAGTGCAGAGCCCCACGCACAGCTCCAACTCATGATCTCATCTGGGATCATGACCTGAGCAGAAATCAAGAGTCAGACACGTAACTGACTGAGCCACCCAGGTGCCCCAACATCTAGAATTTTTTCCAGAGCAGTATGTATAAGTAAATCTGATTCTTTCAGGACTGGGCCAAAACAAATAGAGAGATTGTAGAGATTGTCTCCCCATGTTCTTTAACTAGTGTTGCTATAGCTGAGGTCCCTGGAAAAATTCACCTTTTGAGAATAACAGCCTTGAAGGTGACAAACAACCTTCCCGTCCAAGCAGTGTTCCCCAGGGGGTCATCTGGAACCTGCTTCAACAGAATGATACTGTCCATTTTAGAATCTAGTGCACAGATGACTCCCCAGTCATATTATTTCTGAATTTTTGTTCTTCATGTCTCCACTTGGAAAGCATTCCACCTATTGAGAATTTTCCCAGACATGGGTAAATCTGAAAATGTTTAAATGTTGAGTAAATAAGAAAGTTGCAGAAGGATCGAGTATAGTATATAACAACACTCATGTAACTTTTCCCTCTACTTTTCAGTTACATACAATGAAATGTACGCTTTTGGGTGCACAGTTCTGTGGGTCCCGACGAGTTCCTAGTTACATTACTTCCACCACACTCAAGACACAGGAGAATTTCATCTCCCTGCCCCCCTAAATTGGTTTCTGCTACCTCTTGGTAGTCAAGTCTCACCCTACTCCTCCCAGAGCCCACCACCCTCTGGCAAGCAGCTGTCTGTACATTGTCACCAAAGCCCTCTTCAGAACGTCCTAGCAATGGAATCCTAGAGAATGTAAGCTTTCTTCACTCAGCGTACTGCCCTTGAGCTGCTCCCAGTTGCTGCGTGTATCCAGTTATTTTTTGTCAGGTAGAATTCCACCGCATGGATAGATCTTGTTCTGTTTATCCATTGCCAAGTTCAGAGACAGTTAGGCTGTTTTCCGTTTTTGACAAGTAAAGCTGGGGTTAGATATCTGCACACCAGTTTTTGAGTGATCGTAGATTTTCATTTCTCCTAGGCAACAGCGCAGAAGTAGGCTTACCGGGGCGGATAGTAGGGATATATTTAACTTTACAGGAAACCGGTAGAGCAGTTGCCTGTGTGGGAGTTGCAGTGCACCACCTCCTAGCCAGCACACGGCATTGTCAGGCCTTGTATTTCTTAGTCATGTTAATAGCCATAGTAATATTTCACTGTGGCTTCTTTAGATTGCTTTTCTAATTACTAACACTTTGAACATTTTTTCCAAGTGGTTATTTGTCGTTAGTATATCTTTCTGGTGAAGTATTTCCCCAGTGTTTTTGCCCATTAAAAAAAAAAAAACTGGATTGTCTGTTTCCCTACTGTTGAATTTTGAGTGTTCTTTATATAGTCTATATAAAAATCCTTTGTCAGACGTGCAACTTGCAAATACTTTCTCCTTTTTCCTTTCTTTTCCTCTCAAAGTCTCTTCTGCCGAGCAAAACCTTTTAACATTGATGAATCTAATCGATCAAGTTTTTCCTGTTTGCATCATACCTAAGAATACTTTGACTAACCTACATTGTTCTCAAAAAGCCTTCTAGCTTTATATGTTACGTTTAGATCTATAATCTATTTTGGATTCGTTTCTGTATAAAATGTGATGTAAATTTTTAAACCACAAAAATACCACTAAACATAAAATAAATGTGATACATATGGGGTAGGAGAGAAGACCACAGAATTGGGTAGAATTTACAAAGATGCGCAACATGAACCATAACATTTTATTTTCATAAAAATAATGAATCTTGGAATTATAGGTACATGTAATTTTCCCTATTTCCCTAGCCTAGTACAATTTTAATACCTGGGCATTATATGTAAAACAAAAGTAAGACTCTGGGGGGGGGGGTGCCTGGGTGGCTCAGTTGGTTGAGCAACTGACTCTTGGTTTTGGCTCCGATCATGATCTCACTGTTGGTGAGCTCAAGCGCCACGTCAGGCTCACTGCTGTCAGCATAAAGCCAGCTTCAGATCCTCTGTCCTCCTTTCTCTCTGCCCCTCCCCTGCTCATGCTCTCTCTCTCAAAAATAAACATTAAAAAAAAAGATTTCTAAAAATTAAAGCACAACAAAACAAAAAAATTAAGACTCTGAAAGTTTGGGGAGAAGGCGGCAGATTGGCTTAGAACTACAGGTCTCCAAGAATGACAGAGTGCTAAATCTCTGGGTTTTCTTTCTGTCCCATATATATTCCAGAGAAATCCACAATTATATTTGGAGACTTCAACACTCTGCTCAATAATTGACAGAACAACTTAACAGAAAATCAGGAATGCAAGAAGCCTGGGTGGCTCAGTTGGTTAAGCATCCAACTCTTGATTTCAGCTCAGGTCATGATCTTGTGGTTCATGAGATAGAGCTTTGAGTATGGCATGGAGCCTGCTTGAGATTCTCTTTCCCTCTCTGTCTGCCCCTCCCTTGCTCGAGTATGCACTTTCTCTCTCTCTAACTCTCTTTCTCTCTCTCTCAAAATAAATAAAAGTTGAACTGTTAAAAGAAAATCAGCAATTATATAGAATTCGACATTAATAACCAACAGGATTTCACTTTATAGAACCTTTCACCTAATACATCAGAATACACATTTTTTCCAAGTACCAATGGAACATATACCAAAATAGATCATATCCTGGGCCACAAAGGAGAGCTCAAAACATTTAAGAGAATTGAAATCATACAGTGTGTTTTCCAACCACAGTGGAATTAAACTAGAAATCAAACATGGAAATAAAACATGAAAATCTCTACATATTTGGAAACTAAACATACTGTGAAATGTCTCAAAGGAAATAAAAAGTTACATTGGCCTTAATGAAAACAGAAATAATATAAGAAAATTTGTCCCCATGAAGATTATCTGATTTTCTATGTAGAAAATCCCAGAAGAAAAATCAATCAACCAATCAATCAATTCCCAGAACTAATAAGTGTATTGAGCAAGGTCATAGGATACAAGATAAACTTCCCACAATCAATTGTATTTTTATCTACTAACAATGAACATGTAAACACTGAGATTAAAAATATAATACAGTTTACAATTGCTTTAAAAAAGGAATTAGGAATTAATCTAACAAAACGTGTGTAGAACGGGTCTGTGGAAAATTACAAAATGCTGATGAAAGAAATCAGAGAAGATCTACTTCTTTGAGAGACATGCTGTGTGCACGGATTGAAAATTCAACATCATGATGTCAATTATCACCAAATTTACATATAATTTTAACATAATTCCTATAAAAATTTTTATAGATTTAGAAACGATTATATGAAGGTGTATATGGAAATGGGGGACTTGGGCTCAGTCGGTTAAGCAGCCAACTTTGGCTCAGGTCATGATCTCACAGTTCGTGGGTTCGAGCCCTGCATGGGGCTCTGTACTGACAGTTCAGAGCCTGGAGCCTGCTTCAGATTCTGTGTCTCCTTTTCTCTCTTCTCCTCTCCTGTTCATGCTCTGTCTCTCAAAAATAAATAAATGTTAAGAAATTTTTTTACATGGAAAGGTGAAGGAACTGAAATAATTCAGAAAAAGAAGAATGTGGGAGTAAGGAGCCTACCTGATTTCAAAACTTACTGTACGGCTACAGTAATCAAGATTGTGTGGTGCTGGTGGAGAGGTACACTTGTAGATCAATGGAACAGAATAAAGAACCCAGAGATAGGCTCACACAAATATGCCCACTTTATGTTTGATAAGAGTGCAAAACAGTTCACTGGAGAAAATATAGTCTTTTCAACAAATAATGCTGGAGCACTGAGAGATCCACAGGCAAAAATATGAACCCCAACCTAAGTCCCAAACCTTACTAAAAAAATAACCCAAAAGTGGGGTCCCTGGGTGGCCCAGTCTGTTGAGCATCTCACTCTTGGTTTTAGTTTAAGTTGTGATCCCAGGGTTGTGGGATTGAACCCCACTTTGGATGGTCCACACTTTGGATGGAGCCTGCTTGGGATTCTCCCTTTCTCTCCCTCTATCCCTTTCCCCGACTCACATTTTCTCTCCCTCTCTAAAATTAAAAATTAAAAAAATATTAAGCCCAAGTGGATCGTGGATCTAGTTTAAAATGTAAAGCCAAAGAACTTTTTAAAGAAAATATAGGAGAAACTCTAAAGGATCTAGAGTTAGGCAAAGAGTGCTTAAACTTGAGAATAAAAACTCAGTCCCTAAAAGAAAAAATTAATAGATTGGATTTCATAAAATGAAAATTTCTTTCTCTGCAAAAAAGCCTGTTGGAAGGATGAAAAGAGAATCTACAGAGTGGGAGAAAATCTTTTCAAACCACAATTCACAAAGAACTAGCATATAGCAGGAGCGCCTGGGTGGCTCAGTCGGTTAAGTGACCAACCCTTGATTTCAGCTCAGGTCATGATCTCCTGGTCTGTGAGTTCAAGCCCTGCATTGGGCTTTGCACTGACAGTGCAGAGTCTGCCTTGGATTCTCTCTCTCTCTCTCTCTCTCTCTCTCTTTGCCCCTCCCCCTACTTATGCGTGCATGCTTGAGCATGGGTGTGCACACCCGCACACACACACTCTCTCAAAAATAAATGAATAAACAACAACAAAAAGAACTAGCATATAGTATATATAAAGAACTCTCAAAACTCAACAGTAAAACAAACATAAAACAATCCAATTAAAGAAAAAGCGAATGACATGAAGTTACATTTCACAGAAGAGGATATACAGATGGCAAATAAGCATATAAAAAGATATTCAACACCAGCAGTCATTAGTGCAGTGCAAATCAAAACCACAGAGAAATATCGTGAAATTCCTGCCTGGATAGCTAAACTACAAAGTAGTGACAACACAAGATGCTGGCAAAGATGCAGAGTCACTTGATTGCTCATCACACTACTGGTAGAAATCTCATAGGGTACAGCCCTTCCGGAAAAGAGTTTGGCAGTTTCTGAATAAATTACAACTATTGAAACCCAGTGATTGCACTCCTGGCCCTTCGTCCCATAGAAATAAAGGCTTATGGTTATGTTCACACAAAGACCTGTACATGAATGTTTGTAGCAATAATAATAAAGGTTATTAGTAATGGTCCAGAACCGGAAACAATCCTGATGGTCATCAGTGGATAAAGAGCTGAGCACTAATCATGGAAGACTCTTCAGCAACATCAACAAAAGAATGACTAGCACACAGAACAGCTTGGATGAATCTCCAGGGAGTCAAGCTGAATGAAAAAGCAAATCCCGAGAGGTCACATAGGTATGGTTCCATTTACATAACAGTCAGGACACGATGAGAGTTTGGAAATGGAGAAGAGATTAGTGGTTTCCAGGTTTTCAGGAGATGCCATAATGGGAAAGATGTTTAGTGTGGTTTAACAGGGCACCATGGGGGATCTTTGGGGTGCTGGAAATGATTGTTCTGTGTCTTGACTATATCAATGTCAATATCTTGGTTGTGATGTCCTAGTATGGTTTTGCAAGATGTTGTCATTGGGTGAAACTGGGAGAAGGTTACATTTCTCCTATTGCTCATGAATCTACAATTATCTCAAGAAAAAAAGTTTAATTAGAAAAATGGACCTGAAGCAAAAATGGCAACATGTTAGTATTTATTAAAATAGTATATGAGTGCATATTATATAATTTTCTGTGTGTTTTATGTCCAAAGTTCCTTGATTTGAAGAAAAAAAAAGTACTTCAAGACTCAGGTCAAATGTCACCTCTACTCAAGGCTACTGTCAGTTAGAATTACATTAATTGCTCTTTCTCCAAGGCTCTATGGGGATAGAATGAGAGCATCTCATGTCCACTACTGGCTATTCATCTTTCCTCACACCCCTTCTTAGCCCTGGATTTAGTCCAGCGCTTTGAATATAATTGTTATTCTTATTGATACTGTTATTATTACGCATTTAGTTGTGTTCCGGGGTTCTAAATTAATACGAAAGAAAATAAACCCACATAGTTTGAGTTTTGGCTTGATTAAAAGAAACAGGCCAAAACAAACACGATAGATGTACAGAAATTCAACGAAACCGTAAGTTTCTGGTAGGAGAAAAGTAGTCGCAGTGTTTTTCACAGCAGCTACTTATGGACAAAATATGGTTTGTGGAGTGGAAATTCTGTTTTTGTTCCTTTGCTGCTGGCTTCTCCATCTTTGTGTTACTCAGAATGCTTTTGGTGTCAAGTAGTGGACATTGAACTTCACCGGCTTAAACAGCGAGTAGCCTGCAGGACCCGAGAGCCGGTAGGGCGAGGTCAAGGTGGTCCAATCAAGACTGTCGTTCTAGTTCCCCGGGCTCTGCCCTCCGTGTGGGCTGCCTTCATTTGTAGGCCAATGTTGAGACGTTCTGGGCCTCTTATCTAGGCAAGAGAAGGATCTTGTTGGCTCCTCAGAAGGAGGAGACTTAAGGAAAGCTCTCTCCTCACCTGGGTTGCTCATGGGGCCCTTTGCTGAACCAGCTGCTGACAGCAGGGTTGGAATTCTGAACATACCGACCAGGCGCCCTGCCCAAGCCGGGCACTTGGCGGCTCTGAGGACCTGCATGTTGTCCTGAGCAAACCTGAGGGTCAGGAGGGGTGATGGAAGCTATTTCCACACCCCCCCCATCAACCCTCCCTCAGGTGGTGGTTATTTCTCTCTCTTTCTGCAGATTTACTGTTTTCTTCCTTTCTTTTTTTTTAATGTTTATTCATTTTTGAGAGAGAGAGGTGGGGGAGGGGTAGACAGAGATGGGGACGGAGGATACGAAGAAGACTCTGGGCTGACCAGGGCGAGCCAGATGTGGGGCTCGAACTCATGAGCTGTGAGCTCATGCCCTGAGCCGAAATTGGATGTTCAACCGGCTGAGCCACCCAGGTGCCTCAACTCAGTTTTATTTCTGTCGGTTCTAAGGGTTCTGGACTGATTTAAATTTGAGAGAAGGGAGGAACTTTCTTCCACATGTTTTCTATCCGTGATGATCTATGCTAAAAGGCCCCAGGCTAGGGCCAGATGCAGCATGTTACCCACTAACCGTCACGAGGAGGGGTCCCCAGGCTTGGGGAGAGATGACTCAGGCGGATCTCTGATTCCATGTGGCTAGAAAGCCAGAGAATGCCTGGTAGGTGACAGGCAGCCAGGAATCTGTCACCAGGGGGCAGTCCCTTAGTGGCTTGGGTGAAGTTGGTGAGTTTCCCTAAGAGCAGACAGGGGGCCAGAATGTCTGTATGAAAAGTCTCAGGGGGCAGGCCCAGATACGGTAGTGTTTCTGGTATGTGTTTAAAAGCACAAAAGTTGAAGGTACGTCCAGGGGGAACAGGAAACCAGCCAGAAAGATGGCTGGGAAAATGATGCAATCCTGCATTAGGATTTAAATGGAATGGTTAGGGTCCTGCATCTTGAAGTAACAAGATACTCAAGGTCTGTGTGTCCCCTAATGAACATCCCAGTTCTACGAGGTCTCCTTGGATTAGCAGGATAATATTCCTTTCAGGCTCCACTGCGTTTCACTACATGAAGCCCTTTTTGTAATTAAAGGAAAACAGCTACAACATTCACAGTGAACTTGGGAACTTGGATTAAAAGCAGATAAACAGAGAACCCACTGAAGGCTGGAGACAATGTTATTTAATGTCTGCCATTAGTATTAAGATTATTTTTTCTAATTATCTCTCTCACGTATTTGAAATAGCTTGAGATATTTATGGGACTGGCCTGGTAAAGACTTAGTGGTGATATAGAGTACTGTAAGCTCTGGAAGTAAAAAGAGAGAGAGAGAGAGAGGAATTGGGGCACAGAAAAAATCATTTTTTCTCTCTTCTCTCTGACAATTTCTAGGAGAACACATGAGAAACTATTAATAGTGCCTGTTTCTGAGCGATGGGGCTGGAGGCTGGGCAGGGAGGGAGAGGAAATTTTGCTTTCACTACTGCCTTGTGAGATAGGCATTTTTTTTCATCCACCATGGGCTGAAATGACTATTGCAATTTGTAGAAAATAAGTAAAACAGAAAGAAAGGAACAGAGCTCATTAAGTGTATTCTGACTTTACGGAAAAAGTTAGGACTGGATTTTTCAATTCTCAGTTCTGTTATGACCCTCCTATTGTCTTCCCTGTGAAGAAATCATGTTTGAAATATCCTCATTCAGTAGAGGAGGAACGTAAGCAACTGATTTTAATAACAACAAAGGACTAAGATTCTAGACTGTCCTTTGTAGAGATGCTTCACGTGCTAAGTATCACCAGGAAGCCTTCGCAGCACTATTGTCATAATACCCCAGGACACGCCCAGGAATCAGACACAGTTCATTAGGAAATGTAACAGAGTTGTAACTGAACGCAAGTGACAGATTTTAATTCAGCTTAGCCCAATAGTGCAGAAAAGTCCAACCTTGATTCTGTTTGGGGCAGGGGAGGGGATAGAATGTCATGATCAAGGCACGGTTTCAAGGAAAGAATGACTTCTTAATGGGTTACAGAGTAAATGTCTTCAATGTTTCAATGTTTCACATGGGCACGTAGGATTTAAGAGTTAAACAAAATTCCCTGTATTTAACGAGGATTTGCAGGGAATCTGGCTTGCTCCTCACACAAGGAGGTTGGGACTTCCAAAACGTCTGAGCTAACCTGAAATTTTAACAACTCTTTGGTCTTTGAAAATAAAAACTCAAATTAGATTCCCCAGACCAGAAACTCAAAGCAAGCAAAAATATTATGACAAGTGATCACCTTAAGCTAATGTATTTGTAATACTGCTTACTTTTTTGATGCTAGTATTTTGGTTAACGGTTCGTAAGATAAATTGTTTTACCAGTTTTTCTCTCTTTAGAATGTCATTGAAATGTACATTACATTGAAATCTACATTACGGATGAGAACAAGACCAGGGCTAAATTCCACAGAAAGCTGGAGGTTGAAGAGCTAAACCAGAACTTTTGGGCAGCCAATGTCCTTTCAAACCTGCAGACACAAAACTTTTAGTTACCTTTCTACTTTCCTTTTATTTCATCTTCCTTCCCTTATTCTATTGCTCCATTCTATCTTCTCTTCTCTTTTCCTTTCTTTACTTCCTAAAGGAGAATGAATGCTGGATATGATTTGGGGTGAGGGCACGTGATAGTATCTATCGAATCCTCTTGAGATGTTTGCTACCAAAAGGTTTTCACGTTGAAGATCTACCCTGCCTATAAAAACTTTTATTTGAAGAAAACGTAGAAACAAAAATACAAGCTTCTGATTAACAATAGGGCTCTAATAATTTAGGCAAATCTGATGGTTTCTTTTTCTTTAAGTCTCTCTAATGTTATTTATATGATCTGGAGTCCTGTGAAATTCAACGGTCTACCTCTTAAAACAGTCTCCCTCTTGAAATAACTAGAAAAGGTGCCTTTGTTTTTCTGTGTGATTGTTCATACTTGCTGAGGTTGGGACTAAGAACCAGAGTTAGTAGGAAACTATTTTAAATAGTTTATTTCAGAATAATGTGTGCTCCTTGGAGCCATGTAGTCAAGGAATTGGCTTTGCTTGGGGCTGAGTAAACAGTTAGACAAGAGGAAAAAAAGCTTAGAAAAAAGCCCAAACCAGTTTCTCAACCTTGGCAATAATGACAGCTGAAGCATAATCCTTTGCGGGAGGGGGGGGGGGCTTCAGGCAATGTAGGATGTTTAGCCGCATCCCTGGCCTCTATCCAATCGATAGTGCCTTCCCCTCCCCTAAGATGTGATAACTGAAAAAAAAAATGTCTCTAAATATTGCCAAATTATCTCCTGGGGGGGGCACAGTTCTTCCCCACTGAGAACCACTAACTCAAATTCAGCAGTTTAAGTGTTTTATGGATAGTCTCTGGGAGTTACTGCGGAAACTTTAAAAAATTTAAAATTGTAGCAGAGTAAAACTGTACACGCCTCCTCATTTTCCTTGGTCATTTGCCTAAGATGACCTGTCACAGCCTTTCCCAGGGGACACAGACCCGTCCAGGAGTGGGTTTTGATGACCTAATAGATCTTTTCCTGTCTCAGTGTTCTGGCTAATGACAGCATAATCAATGTACTGATGCTGAAAACATGCTGAAGGAACAATGGGAACAGAGTCAAAATCTCCTGAAGTTTTTTTGTTTTTGTTTTTTTTTAGTAACCTGGGCCAAACACAACATTGCAGTGTACATTTTTCATAAGGTGGAAAACGGTAGAGATTCGGTAGAGATTTTATTGCGGTCCTGTCTGGCCCATATCCGTATATAGACGGAGCTCAGACACAGTGGCAAAAGCAGAAATCTTGAAATATGTAACCAGGTGGCTTAAAAATCACAGCCAAATCTATATATTCAATTTGGCAGGAAAACACCTTCTTTCCTTTTTTGGGAGAGATATCACCCTAAGCCTCCCAGATTTTGCTGAATTATGAAATGCAGAAATTGAGACGCAGGGACAAAAAAGAACCCACCTTTTCCCTTTCTTCTTTTCTTCTTTCCTTTTTTTTTTCATTATGGTGTTCACAGATATAAGGAAAGTTGATCCAACACATCTGGATTGTGAAATCAAGCACGAGGCACGGATGTGTCAGTACAAGTATTGCGTACGGTCAATGTTCAATTGAATACTGAAAACCAAGGAGCTGCCTTACTTAGCAGGCTCTGAGAAGAAGGGAGCATGGACTTTGCTATCTTCTCTGTGGCTTACGGAACTTTTCATGTTGTACAAACCAAGGACAGGTCTTTTGTTGTAAAAGCTTCCATGAAATGCTTCCTACGGAGTGCCTGGCCAACTGGCCACACCAGTCACGTAGTAGGATGTGCGTGGAAAAGCCTTCTGCTAGGAGAGGTGGGAGGGGTCAGAGAAGGGACCGGCTAACTGATAAGAATTTTGGTTCGTTGAAAATCATTATGTCTTTTGAGACAGAGACAGAGAAAGAGGGCACGAGTGAGAGAGAGAGGGAAAGAGAGAGGGAATCCCACAAGGGACAGAGAGAGGGAGAGAGAGAGAGAGAGAGAGAGAGAGAGAGAGAGAGAGAAGTGAGGCTCGTGCTCACCCGATGTGGGACTCGAACTCATGAACTGTGAGATCATGACCTGAACCGGAGTCAGATGCTTGATGACTGAGCCAGCCAGGTGCCCTCACTTCATTGAAAATTATTAATATTTCCTCAATCTCAGAAACAGAATTTACCATTAAAAGCCTGACCCTCAAGCATCCTACATTATGAGCAGATGAAATTCGCTTCTCTGTCTGCCTCCTGGGTTTTCCCACTTCTGGCTTTAACCCTGGTTGTTTCCTTTGTCTGAGACGGTCTTTCTTCTCGGGGCCAAGTGCCCTCCAAACCCTGCCCATCTCAACTGCCACCTACTCCATGGAGTGTCCTGTCCCTCATCCCTTGAGACCGAAGAAGTCACACTTTCCTCCGAGCTGCCTTAGCACATTATCTTCCTGCTCCTGTGATACTTGACCCTTCCAGCAAAGGCTCTGTCTCTGGTTCCTTGCTCTATTTCTCATACTGTGGCTTAGGGCACTCTATTCGGTAGATAACATGTTAACTCTATGACCCTTTAGACACATATCCATGTCTGAAATTTGTTCTATCCTAAGTGTGTCTGTCTGGAGGTCAAGATGACAGGGTCAAGCTCCCCTCTAACCCCGTCAGTTGAAGAAACACAAATACGGGTTTTAGTTCAACTTGCTGGACTAATGTTGCAATTATTCCCTGTGCAAACATGTGTCAGCGTTTTTGCTACCATTCTGTCTACAGATCTGTGATGAACACACTCCCTAGTAAACACGGGCTGCTTCTTCAAGTGGGGCATGTTACTAAAGACACACCTTTCGTTTCTCTGTTGTATAATACGCCAACCTGCTCGTTCATATTTAGAAATATGAAAACAATTATATCACCTAATCCAATCCCTTTGCAGGGATGCCACTGCAGGAGAGATGTTGAAATGATCCCATGCCTGACCTTTCTGCAAGATGAGAAAGAACGTTCTAGAAGTGAATTCTTACAAACGAGGAAGGACGATGTCTAGAGTTCCTAAATCCATTGGCTTGTTATTTATATAAATTGATATTTGGATTAAAGGAACCACTTGAGCTGAATATTTCTAACCACAGAATGAGAATTAGATTTCTTTAACTTGGCCTGGCTCTGAGTTTCTCTGTCTTCCTCCTTTAGAAGAACTGAACGCTGGCAAAACAGTTTCGTGTTTTCTCCAATTTGTGGTCATTGTCTCTTTTGCAGTATTTGAGATTCATACAAAATTCATTCTGTCTCCAAGATATTGTGCTGTTGGTTGGGTCTCAGATGGTGCTGGGTAATGGTGTTCTGGTGGGCAGAGTATGGAAGGACCCTTGGATTGGGATCCTGGTTTGCCACTATTGGGAATTTGGTTTGGGGAAAACCAGTTAACCTCTCCTCTCCCTGCAGTCCCCTCTTTGGGAACTGATGACAATAACAATGCACATCGTCTAGAATTATTGCGGGATTTTAATGAGATAATGCAAGTGATCATGTATCAGAAAGTTGTTCGATGCTGTGTCAGTATCATCAGACTGTCTGGTATCCAAACCTGACATTCATTTCAATAATACTTGGTGTCTTTGAACACCTTCTCCATATGCAGTACAGGGAAGGCAGGCAAGAGGGGCTGACCTGGTCTTTGGAGGGCATTTAATATATGAGTGAAGTCGAGGTGACACATGAGTTTGGTCACCTTTTCTTTGTGAATCTGGAAAAGCAGCTTGTCTCTCGTGAGTCACGGTTTCTTCAACTAAAAAATAGTAATACCTACTTTTCAAAAACAAGTAAGACCATACACATGAAGTATTGAACCCAGTTCCTGTGTAGTCAGTCAGTAAATGGTACCTGTCCATGGGGATAAGAAAAACACCAACCCAATAGTCAAGGCTTCCAATTAATAAACAAGAACCAAGAACAATTCCATCTGGTTGAAACAAACAAACAAAAATCTGTCAAGGCTTCACTTAAGATTGATAAGTAAATTTCTGCATTTGAAGCTAATGGTGGCAATGGGTAACAGGTGCCTCCATTGTTTGGAGCATGTTACGTGTACTGTCCATTTAATACTTGCCAGACATGGTCAGCATTCTCACCCACTTTGCAAATGAGAAGATTGAGGCACAGAGAGCTGAGGTGGCCAACCCAAAGTCCCATACATGGTTGGGGGCAGAGCAGAAGGGAGGTCTAAGTGCCTGGTCCCTGAGCTTCATTCAGCACATAACATTGGCACAGAACAGGGCAGGGGCAGGTGGGAGGTCAGAGGGATGTGAGAGAGAGGTAAGAGGTGGGGCACAGGAAATGTTACAGGACCAGAGAGGGTGAATGGAGAACTCAGAGCCTTCCTCTCCTGGAAAGAGTCCGGTAAAGAGGAGAAAGAGGCATGATCAGAAAAAAGTGGTGAGCGATGAAAAAACTTGGGGATGAAAGGGCCAGAGGGACAAGGGTTGGCACAACGGCCACAGAGAGGTCACAGAGAATGGCCTGGCACTGAGGCCCATTAACACCTGTTGACTTTGAAGGCAGCAAGGAGGAGGCTTCCAGATTTTTCAAATCTAGGCCAGATTTAAACACAGGGCCTGGACTCGCTTGTCTAAGAAACCAAAGTTACCCCCTTCTCTGTCCATGAAATGCTGCTAACCTTCAATTTACACCAGAGATTCATCTGAAAAGTTTTCCTTAGTCACCTCTCGTCAAGTCTTAGGAATTACGTGTACTTTTTTAAAAGGTTAGACTTGCCATTTTGTTAGGCCTGCACAGTAGAATGCCATTGTGTTCATGTTTAGTCAGGTTGGCATCTAGATTGTAAAAGCACTTCGGCAAAGTACATTGAAGGAAACAAGAAAGGCCCATCGGTCATTAAAACACAAACTGCTACAAAAATGTACATTTTCCTTAAGAAGCATAAAGCCTCTGAGTACATCTAGTTTGTAATGCAATTTTGTGATTTCCTGCCCCCCAGCCCCCGCCTCTCAAATTCGGAGTTTTATGGACACGATCTCATTGGGCCTCAAGTGTCGGGCTTTCTTTTAAAGAGAATCATGATGTCTTTATATATCCCAATATTGCTGGCATATAGATTCAAGATTGCTTCCTCTGCAGACGTTAATTGGATGGATGATGGTTCTTCACTGGTAATACATTCCTCTGCCTTAGCGTTACCCTTGGGCCTGGCATTTCACTAACTGTCCAGAGAGCGTGTCTCACTAAGCCCTTCTGGGTCCACATCACACGAGCTCACCTCTGCATGCAAAATTAGAGTCGCTGAAAGGTAGTTCGCATAAATTATTCCATCATTCAACCACAAAACCAGGTTTCTTTGGGCAAAATATTTATGACTTTTAAGTAAGTTCCCTGTATGCACATCTCTGCTTCCCAACCAATGAAGGCAAACCTTATGTTCTGTTAGAGGGATCTAGGCAACACTTTGTTTTTCTGCCCCAAAGACCCAAAGATTGGCTGGGAACTTCTTTAGTTTAAAAAAAAACAACAAACCCTATAAAAAGGACTTGCTGGAAATTTTATCAGTTTTTCCTCCTATAAAGATGTAAATATCACCAGTGAGTAATACATGAAGGAGAGAAATAAATGCCATCATTTGTGTTCAGCCTTTCTACAATGTTGACTTCTCCCTCTGTTTTCCTTACTTCAACCATGGTTGGGGATGCTTTTGCTATTAATCAGTACTCACGCCAGAAGAAAGGCTTTCTTCACTCATTTGTTTATTCCAACCCTTTATGCATCAAATATATGCATATATATATTTAAAGTTTATTTATTTATTTTGAAAGGGAGAGAAAAGAGAGCGAGCAGGGGAGGGGCAGAGAGAGGGAGACAGAACTGCAAGCCGGTTCTGTGTGGAAGGGGCAGAGCCCAAGGCGGCTTGAACTCAGAACTCACAAATTGTGAGATTTTGATTGGAGCCAAGATTAAGAGCCAGATGCTTGGGGTGCCTGGGTGGCTCAGTCGGTTAAGGCTCCGACTTTGGCTCAGGTCAGATCCCACGTTCCTGGGTTCAAGCCCCGCATCAGGCTCTGTGCTAACAGCTGGCTCAGAGCCTGGTGCCTGCTTCAGATTCTGTGTCTCCTTCTCTCTGTGCTTCTCCCCCTCTCATGCTCTGTATCAAAAATAAATAAAATATTAAAAAAAAAAAAAGAGTCAGATGCTTAACCGACAGAGCCACCCAGGTGCTACTATGCATCAAATATTAGTTGCGAGCTCTCGATAGCCTAGCACTGTTTAGGGCACTTGGAGTACATTTGTGGGGGAAAAAATAGTGGAAAAGATTCCTGCCCTCCTGGAGCGTCTGTTCTCATGGGAGATTGTTGCATAGTAAACAGTAAACAGGGGAAGTATGAAGTGCTCCGGGAAAAGTAAAAGGAAACAATAAAAACAAAATGGAGGGGAAGGAGGGTAGGGCTAATGGGGATGGTGTACAGGTTAAACTGGGCCGTCAGGCTAGGCCCCGTGGAGAACAAGGGAGGCGGCCTGACAATATCCAGTCTAAAGCAGCATGAGGGCCCCAAGTAGGAACCTGGTGTCTTTCTGACGTAGGCAAGAAGGTCGGAGTGGCTGAGGCAGAGAAGACAGGGAAGGGAGGAGCCTGTGGACAGGAGGACAGGCTGGGGATGTGGGGGTGGGCGGGGGCGAAAATATGGGGTTTTGAGCAGCAATGGGACATGATCTGACTTAAAGTTTCAAAAGACCCTTCTATCATTCAGCTGAACATGGACAGTGGAGGAAGGTGAAGATGGGAGCAAGAAGACCAAATGATTTCCGTTTGAGAAAGCATGAAAGCATGAAAACCTCTTTGATTTGCACCAGTTGAAACCAGATTCTGAACTAGAAGACAAAAGACACAACATCCCCTCCGGTTTGGCCCCTCTCTTGAACGCCCCTGTCTTGCACTCTCGTCTCTCAGAAGAAAACTTGGTCACCCTCCCCAACACAGGCTGCAACGTTCCTAGCACGTGACTTCTTCCACTTTGGCAGAGCACTACATTTAGGATAACTTCGTAGCTCCCTTTGGGGGCAGTACAGTTATGCCACAGAAGACAAGTCATCAGTCAAGGGGCACTGAGGCAAACCTAGCATTGGAGAGTTCCAGAAGTAGTTCCGGAATGCTTGGTGATGCAAGCAAAGAACAGAATCAAGAAACGGCCACCCCACCCTCCTGCACTGTTGGTGGGAATGTAAACTGGTGCAGCCGCTCTGGAAAACAGTATGGAGGTTCCTAAAAATATTAGCAAGAGAACTCCCCTACGACCCAGCAATAGCACTGCTAGGAATCTACCCAAGGGATACAGAAGTGCTGATGCATAGGAGCACATGTATCCCAACGTTCATAGCGGCACTTTCAACAATAGCCAAATCATGGAAAGAGCCTAAATGTCCATCAACTGATAAATGGATCAAGAAGATGTGGCTTATCTATACAATGAATACTACATGGCAATGAGAAAGAATGAAATCTGGCCATTTGTAGGAAAGTGGATGGACCTTGAGGGTGTCATGCTAAGTGAAGTAGTCAGGCAGAGAAGGACAGATACCATATGTTTTCACTCCTAAGTGGAACAGGAGAAACTTAACAGAGGACCCTGGGGGAGGGGAAGGGGAAAAAATAGGTGGGGAAAGGGAGGGAGGCAAACCATGAGAGACTCTTGAATACTGAGAACAAACTGAGAACTGATGGGGGAGTGGGAGAGGGAAAGGGAGGTGATGGGCATGGAGGAGGGCACTTGTGGGGATGAGCACTGGGTGTTATATGGAAACCAACTTGACAACACACTATAAAAGAAAAAATAAAATTTTCCCATTGGTTTACTGGAAACTTAAAAAAAAAGAGTACATATCATGATGAGCACTGAATAATGTATACAATTTTTGATCATTATATTATACACCTGAGACTAATGTTACACGTGTCAGCTATACTTGAATAAAAGAATAATAAAAATAAATAAAAGAAAATAAAGAAGGCCACCCCTGGGCTCTACAGTCAACATTGTCTAATCTGTGTAGTGGGTACATAGAGCTGCTCTCCTTATTTAGAATGGCAAGATGTGAAGTACCACACTGTCCTTTACTCTGTCATTGCTTTGAGTTTCAT
Source organism: Suricata suricatta (assembly GCF_006229205.1). Classification (NCBI taxonomy): domain Eukaryota; kingdom Metazoa; phylum Chordata; class Mammalia; order Carnivora; family Herpestidae; genus Suricata; species Suricata suricatta. Next base: position 10,656,511 of record NC_043702.1, on the reverse strand, counting down.
GAAGCAGCCTAGACATGAATCAGTCTACTTTTTTCTTTTTATTTATTTTAAAAACAGTTTATTTGTTCTTCTTAGTAATCTCTATGCCCGACATGGGACTCGAACTCATGACTGTGAAATCAAGAGTCTTATGATCTTCTGACTGAGTTAGCCAGGAATCCTTCCTTATTTTTTTCTTTTTCAATATCTAACATTAGGGACGTAGGAGAGAGAGAGAGAGAGAGAGAGAGAGAGAGAGAGAGAGATCACTGTTATAAAAGAAGGTATCAAAAATTAAGATGCAAGACTTATGCACAATAATGATGTTGAACTTGAAACTTCTAAAGGACTGTCTCTGTAACCTACGTAAGTTTAAGGAAGTCAGCAAGATAATTCTTAGGGCTCTCTTCATTATTTCATATGACTGAGAATGTAGGAGCACAGCTAGTAGAAATCCCAGAAGACCTCACCACCCAGAAAGGAAGGTCTCTGGGCTCCTGCTGAACCAAGTAAAGCCATCAGAAAGTTTAAATGGGGCTACAGGGAAATATCTGCTCACAAGGGGCAAGAGACAATGTTGGAAGGTCATTTAGCCATAGAATGGCAAACAGGTTGCAGACTGCATTGCCTCGTGCGAGTAACTTCTGGAGGGCTGAGTTGTGAAGGATTCCGAGGCCACTCCTGGTATTGATTTGGACATGGTGCTATGTGGACCAATGATGCCTGCCCAAGGCGAAGGGAGTGGGAATGGATTGCATGGACCGCCCAAGGCGAAGGGAGTGGGAATGGAGTGCATAGACCACGTGTCTCTCATTCCTGACTCCCTGGTCCTCTTGCCTTCATTTTGATCTACATTTAAATCATCTTACGGGCACCTTGGTGACTCAGTTGGTTAAGCATCCTGCTCTTCATTTTAGCTCGGTCGATATCATGTCATGAGGATCCAGTCCCTTGTGAGGCTCCACACTGGGTGGCCAGACCTCTTGGGATTCCCTCTCTCCCTCTCTCTGCCCCTCCCCTGCTCATGCTCACTCTCTCTCTCCCAAAATAAAATAAAAAATATAAAAAAATTTAAAAAACAAATCATCTTAGAAAGATGAGGTGCTATTCTATTTTTAAGAGGTTTGCAGAGGACATTATATAAACTTCTTTCAGAAATGGAAATGCAGAGATTGCCACTTAAAATAAATTCTCCTTGCATTATCCAAGGCTTTTTTTTGCTTTAATATAAAGCTCTTTTTCTTTGTCTTGGCCTTGGTGGACCGTGGGAAGAGTGCCACATCCTGGGAGCCCACTGTGGTGTGCTGGCCACCACGTGCCTCTGTGGTAGAGACCTTGGACTCTCCCGTTGCTCTAACCAGCGGCTCCTTCAATCCAGGGTTTCCCTTCTCTCGGTGCCCTGTTCCCCACCTCTATCAACCCTGCTGGCACTCTGGGGTCTTCAGACTGAGACAGAGAGCGTTAGGGACATGGTGCGTTGTGGAGAATCTGCCCTCTTTTCCTGGCTGTGCCCACAGATCCCTTTCGGGCCTTTTTTTTTGGCTTTATCTCTCAGAGGCTGATCTCATCTCTCAAACGAGGTGGATTTTAACCTAGACACAAGGACTGGCCTGAGATCATAATTTATATGATCGGTGCATAGTTCAGGGATGGCGTCTTTTATCAGACGCTCAGAAGGAGCTGTCACCCACACGCTGTTAGGGGTCACAGGTATAGGTGATTTCTAACGTTCTTTCCATCTGAAACGTGGCATGTGAAAATCCCTTCTCGTGTACGGATCAGTGTCTCATGCTCACAGCTGCTGGATGGGGCAAAGCACTCTTCCATTTCTTACAGAGAATGGACCCACGTTAATATTAAAGGACTGATATTAATCAAATTTGCAGAAAATGACTAAGGTAGACCAAAAATGTAACCTGGGTGAGAAAGAGGAAGTAGTGTTGTTAAAATTACCCTGAAAGCCCATGAGTTATGAAAAAGGACACTTCGTTCTAGAGGATTCCCTTGTCTTTTAAAGGTTGTGAATCAGAGGCAACGTCTGTGGGAGACAGGAGATGGTCCTTGAGGGAGCCGGGAAGAGGTGGCAGTGGCCAACCCTGTCCTGGCCGTGGTCCAGGGGAGCTTTGGTTTTACGGACTGTATTTGTTTTTAGGGCTGTTAGTTTCACACAAGAGGTAGTCGAAAACAGCAGGAATTTATTCACTCACAGTTCTGGAGGCTCGGAGCCCAACATCAAGGTGTCAGCAGGGCCACGCTCCCTACCCAGGCTCTAGGGAAGAATCCGAGGACAGTTCCTGGCCTTCCTGACAGCGTCACTCTGATCTCTGCCTCCGCTGCCCATGGCCTCCTCCCTGTGCATCTGTGTGTCCTCTCGTCTTCTTATAAGGGCGCCAGTCCCTGGATAAAGGGTCCACTCTGAATCAGGACGATTTCATCTTGACCTCCGCAACTGATCACATCTCCGTCGACCCTATTTCTAAATAGGATCACACCTGCTGTCCCAGGTGAATGGGGGACGCGATTTAACCCACCACACCAGCACTGTTGGAAGTTTTTCTAAAATCAGATTGTACTCGTGTGGTACTTAAGATATTAAAAAAACAAAATGAAACAACAGCAAAAAAGAGTGTTCTGGGAAGCCAGGGCATACATATACACACACACATAATATCTGCTCAATTACTCTGGCTGAATTGCAGGTGAGGTGGATGAAGAGAAGGGAAGAGAATCTAATAATAATATTAACACTTGTAGAGTGCTTACTATCTTCCAGACACTGTCTTAAGTGCTTTTGCATATGAAATCGCGTAATCTTCACAGTGCTCTTCCACAGCAGGGGACAGTATCATTCCCATTTTACAGATGGGAAAACTGAGGTACAGAAAAGTTAAGTGACTTGCTCAAGCTCCTGGGGGAAATCAGGATTGGAATCCAGACAGTCTGACTCAGAAGCTGCACTTATAACTGCCCTGATGTACTGTTTCTTCATGTGTGCTAGGCACGCGTAGAAAATGTAGGTCTGATTAAAGAACCTTCTCACCACTTCCTAGACACATGCAGACACGCATTCTCTCCCTCCCCCTCCAAAGAGAATAGCAGGAAACGTGCATGTAGCTTCTACAGTTAGATGTGTTTGGAGCATTTAAACTGCAGAAATCCTTGGGCGCCTGGGTGGCTCAGTCGGTTAAACCTCCAACTTCGGCTCAGGTCAGATCTCATGTTCGTGGGTTCGAGCCCCGCGTCAGGCTCTGTGCTGACAGCTAGCTCAGAGCCTGGAGCCTGCTTCCGGTTCTGTGTCTCCTTCTCTCTCTCTCTGCCCCTCCCCCTCTCATGCTCTGTCTCTGTATCAAAAAATAAATAAAACATTTAAAAAAAACTGCAGAAATCCACTGGACTAGATATAGTCAGATATTTGCTTGGAACAGATGAAAGCGAGTACAAACTGGGTAAAATACAGTTGTTCCTGCACGTCACCAATGGCCTTGCAGGTTCCCCGACTACAAGTGATTTCAGCCAAGCAGGGTGTGACATGGTACTGGTCAAAGAGCAGCCACATACCCAGGGTGGGGGCTCGCTTACGACAGCTTCTAGCAAATGGCTGCTTCACTGTACTTCTGGTTGACCTGGGCCTTACATGCCAACACACACCGAGGGAGGAAAAGGGAATTCGTAGGCCTATTTAGAACGAGAAGAAGAAATGACTGCAGTGCTTACATAAATGCCAGGTGCTGTGCTGAGTATCTCGCCTCCTGCAATCCTTACCGCATCTTCTGATTCATCGGTTGCCCCAGGGCTGGGACGGTGACTAATAATAGAGTGGTAGGTTATCCTGCTGATAAAAAATGGCAATGGGCTTGTTCCCGCAGACTTCCTTCAGGGGCTGCCCAGCCTCCAAGGTGGACTTGGCTATACGGTGCTGCGCATGCTCTGTCCGGCAACAATTACCTACGTGGATATTAAGGACGTTTTCACTGTCGGAGCTTGGTGTGTGTGGCTTTTCAGGTAATCTTTCTTATCTAAATAACTTCTTAAAAGGAAACAGGTCCTTCAAGTGGACAGCCTGAAGCTCTGGGCAATGGCGGCGTCCTCCTGAAGCAGAAACCTCAGACTAACCCAGCCCAGTTATGGACCTGGGCGTTTGTACCCTCAGAGGCCAAACCATGACCAGGAAAGCATCCACACCGCCTAACTTCTCTCCTGCAGGCTCGCACTTGGTTGATTAGAGCATCCCACAGACTGTGCTGACCCTGGAGGGTATTGAATCATGGGTTCTGGAGTCAAACGCCCACCTGCAAATTTCAGCTCCCTCACTTCCGAGCTGTGTGACCTTGGCGAAGTCCTCAACTCGGGAGTTCAGTTTCTCTGTCTGTAAAATGGGCATAACAATAAAACATAGCACCAAAGGCTGGTGTGAGGATGAATGGAGTTACCCTCCAGCACACGCTCTGCATAGGGCTTGGTTCCCAGGGCCAGGATATGTTAGTCACCGTGACTGGGATGCCAACTGTGGAGTTCTCTGCATTGTCTGCCTTCTCAAGATGGGGTGTGGCGGCGGCGTGGTTCAACTGGGTTCAGGAGACTTCTTTCTTTTCTTTTTTAAAAATTTTTTTAAATGTCTTTATCTTTGAGAGACAGAGTGAGTGGGGGAGGGGCAGAGAGAGAGGGAGACACAGAATCTGAAGCAGGCTCCAGGCTCTGAGCAGTCAGCACAGAGCCCGATGCAGGGCTCGAACCCACACACCGAGGGATCATGACCTAAGCCAAAGTCGGATACCTAACCGACTGAGGAGACTTATTTCTTGCTCAATTCGCCTCCTGTTGTATAAGGAGCCATTCTGCCAGCATTAGGTGAGAAATAGGAAAGGAAGATGGGTCTTTGCAGAGACCCACTTTTCAAATGTCTGTGTCTGACCCCTTCCAAACAGAGGGCTGATGGGGAGGGTCCCTTTGCCTTTTCTGTAAGTCCCACAGGCCTTGCTGGTATTTCTTTCCTGACAACTAGAGCAGGTTTTGCTCCCCACAGGGGCCCCTTTCTTTCCCCTGAACCAGAAGGGAAGGTCCCCTTTCTCTCCTCAGAAACGGGCAAGAACAACGCCCCATTGACAATGTGAATGGAGCGTTTCTTACCCCGAGTCTCTGCCTGCTGCAGAGGCCGAGATCTTTTCTCCCTCTCTCTTGGCTTGCAAAGACCATGATTCCAGTTCTCTGGAGGCAACCAGGGCAGGGCAGCTCAGGATGTCTGATTCCGGCACCGTCTGACGAAGGAAGGGAAACTGCCCAGTTGCCCAGTCTCTGTTACAGGCCATTTTACAGTCACGCCGTGACTTCTGATACGTGCAACTCCTAGAATTTTCCCTGTGACACCTGCCTCTGGGCCCGCCTGCTCAGAGCACCCAGTAATGTCCCCTCCTTCCACACCACCTTCCCTTACCCGGCTTCATTTTCTATTAGAGCGCTTAGCATCACCTGGTCCATTGCTTGTTCTCCCTCTTGAGGAGACACACGTTCCAGATGAGTGGGGACTCTGTCTCGTTCATTGCCAAACCCCTTGTGTCTGGCACCCTGCCTGGAAGAGAGTAGGCATTCCGTGGATATTTATTGAATGAATGAATGAATGAAGTCTGAAAGGTATTTTCATTTTCCCTCTACAATCCAGAAAATGCCTTTCTGATAAATGAGTAACTGAAGTCTAGTTGCAATTGTCCTGGGCTTCCAGAATGGCCTGGGCTTGGAGCCGTCAACCAACCTGGCATGATCCTTTTATGGCCTGGCAAACTAGAGACGCAGTTTAGCACCTGATCCCTGCTCTCTGGACAGACGGAATTTAGCTGCTGAGACAAAACTCACGAAGGACAGAGTAAAGAGACCCCCAGCAGAAGAGAAGGTGCCCAACAGTCGGACAGCTGCGGGGGTGGGGTGGGGGGTGGGGAGCAGGTCTGCCGCCTGGCTGTTTATCCTGGCATCTGTAGGGAGAAGGAAGCCAGGCGACTGCCTGGTGCTGAGGGACTAGGGTCCTTGGGGTGTCTAGTTTCTTGGCGCTCTCTGCAGTCTGCCCAGAAACCACACCAATGTTTCCAGGAAGTATGCACTGACTACGTGTCGTGTCGTCTATAGGTTTTCTCCCCCTCTTCTTTTTCTCTCTCACTGCTTCTTGCAAATTAAAAAGCGAATCACAAAGCATTGTTAAAAATAATCAAACCACAGCTAAAGGAAGGTGCTATCCACAGAAGAAAGGGGGGAAAAAGAAAGCAAACAGAGCTGAATATTATTCCACTGTGCTTTATACACAGGCCCTGTGATTATTCATTCTGTGAAACCCCTGCGGGGGAGGAGGGTCTGGGGGAAGTAATGGGGCCACAATTACTTGCCTTTTGCATTACTTAAATGGGCCATAAAAATTAGCTTTGGTTTCTGTGGCAGCCAGCTGGAAAAAGTCACACCATGGGGAGGGAAGGGGTCAGTAAAAAGGAAAAACCCACTGCTCCAGTTTTCCTAGGCTGTAAATGCTCAGAGTCATCAGGTAACTTCTCTCATAGTAAAAATCAGCTTGGGGCATCATGGGGTCCTGAAGGAAAGGCAGGTAGGAGGACCCTAGGAAGGTAGAATCTGGCTCTCCAATAACAACCTAGGCTCACCAGCCCAAAACTGGGTGCCTCAGGGAGGACTAGCAGGTTCTGAAAGGTCAGCCCTCCAGGTTGGGGGCTGGGCAGAGACCTTGGCACTCAGCTTCAGAGAGGGCTCCTGCCACGTCAATGGTTTCAAGGCTCCCAGTAGATTAAAACATGACAAGGTGTCAAAATGGGACCACGAAGACTGTGGTGTGTTTCAAAATAATGACACCTAACAAATTAGGCCTTTTCATATGCAAGCAAACCAGGAAAACAAGGCAGTGGTGGTATTCGCGAGGTGAATCCTGGACTTGAAGGATGAATTCGGGGTGTGCGCAGGTAGCAAGGACAGGCCTGGGACACACGTGTGCCTCTGGCAACCTCTTCTTTCTATTGTGTTTGTGGGTCGCCTTGATCCCATGGGTAAATCAGTTAGGGATTATTGTCAAGTCTAAATTTGAGTCCTCCTTGAATGGAGAGCCCCTCTCTTTTCACTCAGATACTCTGGACCACCAATCCACTGCCGGTCTCCCACGGTATTTGTCACTGCTTGTCCTGCTTGGTGTCTGGGAGGGGCTGATGGTGAGGTGGCCTACAGGGGGTGGGCAGCTCTGTCCCTGGCTCCTTGGAGTCTCTCCAGGACTGCTTCTCGGAGTCACCCTTGGGGATAAGGTGGGTGGTAGTCTGCCAAGCAAATCTGGTATTTGATTCTTCCCCTCCGAGGTTTGATTTCAGAAATCTGCAAGCTCTTTGACAAAAACTGTGGTAGCTTTGACAGAACTGGAAGCGTTCTGGGAGCCAAAACAGTGGAGACAACAATAAACACAACCCTGAACCCACGGCAGTGTAGGATTGAAGGAAGCTTTCTTCTCCGCCTCCCCACTGCTGCGTTGATTTATTCATTCAACCAATATTTATTGAGTCCCTTCCAAGAGCCAGGCTCCATGCTCAGGATGAGTAATGGTGAGCAAACGCAGACCCAGCCCCCTCCTGGGTGAAGGTCACCATGCAGTGCAGGGCCAAGGACTTTAAATGAAAATCACAAAGCACTGTGCTCTAAAGCACAGGTACATGGTACTATAAACACCTATCATGAGGTCTGGTTTAGTTAGGCGGGACAGGGAGGGATCTCTGAAAACCCAGACATTGGGCTGGATGAGAAGGGAAAGAGAAGGAAGCCTCTTTTTGGAAGCAAGGGTGCATGTGCAAAGGTCCTGAGGTGGGACAGAGGAGAATATAGAACCCTGAGAAGGAAGTGGGGCTGGAGCAGGGTGGTGGAGACTTAAGGTGGTTCCTGCGGCACATGGGAGCTGGGGCAGGGGGGGAGACCTAGCATGGTCTGCTGGAAGGAGGCCACTTTCAAAGGGCTTCTGGACCTCCCAGATTTTCTTTCAACCTTAGGGCAATGGGAAGTCCGGAAAGGCTTTAAGCAGGGGGAGGACCCTGGGGAAGCCAGAATCGCATTAGCATTTTGAAAGATCACTCTGGCCGCAGCGATAACATCTCTGAAGGCAACTTCTGTTTCCTATGGCAGGGTCAGTATCCAGTTACTAGAAGCAGAAGGTGGTGCAGCGTAGCCCCATCCGGGTTCCAATCCCAGCTTCCTGCTTCATTTCTAGCGTGGCCTTGGGCATGCCATCATTTCCAAGCCACAATTTCCTCAATAAAATGGAGATAATAATACCTTCTTTTGCATTGTTATGAGGGAGAAGGAAATTTAAGTAAATAAATAGCCTGGCCTGACACGCGACAAACTTCCCTTGGGATTTTTAAAAAGTGGAAACCTGAGTCGATATGACACAGAATATGAAGAAGCCAGACTTCCGCCCATCATATGGACTTTCAGCTTTACTTGGAGAAAGTATTTCAGACTTCACTTGAACTTCACCTTCAACAGATGGACAGTCTAGAAATACCTTCCCTTGCTTCTTTAAACAACGCGATCATGAACAACCACTTATTAAACTGTTTGTACAAGGTGCTGCAGCCATGCCTTCCGATCCTGACACTTATCGGATGATAAACCATTGAAAGATGAAGCACGCCATCGGCTGTGGGTGAAGTGCGTTTGTTGGCAATGAATCAGAGTGAGTATGCTGGGTGTCGTATTTGGCCAGAGTGGGGCTGGTAAGTAAGCCTCTGTTTTTTTTAATCCACATTTGAGCATTCCAGTGCCGTCATCTCCTAAGCAGCCCAGGCCCTCCTGTAATGGCTCTCCAGGGACCTCAAGTCAAAAGACTTAAGGGCCAACTTTAAGAGGCTCTTCCTGGCCCGTGATGAGATAATGTGAGCACCCAAGATATGAAACACATCAACTGTGTTTAAATTCTTGAGTTGGTAATGACATTGACAAAAATTCTGATCACACACAAAAATATCAATCACCGTTGCAAGGTGATAGGAAACCAATATATTATTTTGAAAATCTGTGCCTAAAGGAAAGGAATCAAACATTGATCTTTTCTTCTCTCTCCCTTTTTTTAACGTTTATTTATTTTTGAGACAGTGAGAGACAGAGCATGAGCGGGGGAGGGGCAGAGAGAGAGACACACACACACAGAATCTGAAGCAGGCTTCAGGCTCTGAGCGGTCAGCACAGAGCCTGATGCAGGGCTTGAACTCATGGACCTCAAAATCATGACCTAAGCCAAAGCTGGATGCTTAGCCAACTGAGCCACCCAGGTGCTCCAAACATTGATCCTTTCTGATATAAACTGTGCCGGATAGTAGTGAAATATTTCACCTGACTAATGGAGAAGGAATGACAGAGTTAGATTATCACCACTGTGTAGCCCTTAATATATTAATGAATCTAGGCATTAATCATCAATGGCTGCTAATATCATAAAAAGATAGAAAGGACACTCCGCCTCCCCCCCCCGCCTTATGGGTTTCCTGATGAAAGAACACAAACAAAATTTTGCCAAGAACAATAACAAAAAACGGAACTGGAAACAAGTGAACGAGGTCCAACCACAATTTTTTTAGGAAATAGAGAGGGTAGAGGTGTTAAATAACAAAGCTTATGAGAAAGGACATGACAAAGGGCCCAGTTCCATTAAAAAAAAAAAAAAAGGAATTGCAAAGATGAAAGGAGATAGAGGGGAAACCCACAGACTTTGCAACCCACATAGTACCCAGTTGCAATGCGGGGATTGAAATAAACTATGAAGACTTTTTTTAAACATCAATGAGAAACTTGAGCACTTGATGGGATATTTCAGGATTTTAATGAATTAGCATTAACTTTTTAGGGGTGCTAATGGTATTGTGGTTAGGCTTAAAAAAAGAAAGATCTTACTTTGTTTACCAATTCAAATAAATGTGCAGATGAACGGTATGACATCTGGAATTTGCTTCAGAATAACAGGAGAAGGGACTGGGCAGATGAGGGGGGTAGAAAGCACATTAGCCATGAGTTAGTAATTATTGAAGGTGGGCCATGGACTCATGGGAGTTTCATATTTTCCTTAATAGAAAGTGAGAAAGAAAAATCCAAAGACAGACCCAAAATCTGTTGATCACTTTAATATTTAGCTATTATTCATAGTATTATATTATCAGGAAGTTTCCCCTGGGCGATGTAGGTCTGGGGGCTGTTGGGTTCTAGTCTTACTCTCCCATTCAGCAGCTGACTGATTTTGCAACTTCACGTCTCTGGGTTCTCCCTGGACTCCTTTGGGAAACCAGGAACAGGGATGATCCCAACATCCTGAGGGCTGTTTGCTCAGAGGGATGAAGAGATTTGGGTCCTGTAGTCTGGCTGTCTGGGTTGGAATCCCAGTTTCCCATGTGTATCTTACAATAAATTTGCTTAATGCCCCAGAGCTTCAAAGATGGAAAGAACGATAGTGCTTAAACCCCAACGGGATCCTGGTGAACATGAAATGAGATACTGAATGCACTCACTCCATGAACATTGGGCACCTGAATTCCAGTTCTGGGAAGGGCAGAGGGTGGAGTTGTGAAGAAAAGGCTGGGGCCAGGGTGTTTGGAGCCCAACCAGGGAGGGCGGCGGGAGGGGGGGGGGCCCAGACAACACCCAGTAAACACTAAATAAGAAGCAGGATTTCAAATACCTACAGCTATAAAGAAATCCCAGCACAGCGATTCAGGGAGGGCTGCTTTCAGGGAGGGGGATGGCACAACATTAAAGGGGCTGGTTGGACTGAGGAAGGCCGCCTGCCATTCAGGCGTAAATCAGTTGATTACATCTCTCTCGACCATGGCTCCACATCTGGCAATGCTTGAGGAGTTTTGGTTGCCAAAACTGGGGGTGGGGGGTGGTCATTCTGGTTAGGGATCCTGTTCAACATTCTCCAATGGCCCCTCACCAAATCATTATCAAATCCAAAATGTGAATAGTGGCAAGACTGAGAAAACTGAATATTGAGAGAGCAGCAGGGCAAGGGGCCTGGATCCGATGGCAGCTTGCGGTGTCTGGGGTCCGAATGCAAAGCCGGCGTGTTTGCGGAAACCAGGATGGCGAGAGAAGTAGATTGAGGTCGATGAGATCGCGCCTTTTAGAGCATGGCGAGGGAGTTGGAATTATCCCCAAAGCCGTGGGCAGCCCTTGGAGAGTTTGGGGCAGGGGAGGAAGTTAACTCAGGTAATGCGCTTAGCACAGACTACAAGCTCTCAAATAACTCCAGTCCATCACTACCAGCACCTACGTTATCCCTGCCTCCTTAGCTCCAGCCAATTCCAGGCCTCAGCGCGGCCGCAGTAACTAACTCCTCCTGGCCAGCAGAGGGCGCCGGCCGACACTTGGCCTCCGGCCGCCCGGGGCGGGCCTCCTCTTGCCGTCCCCCTTCCTCCTCTTTTCCCCTCCGGAGAAGTCGGGAAGGTGGCGGCGGCGGCGGCGGCGGCGGTGGCGGTTGTCCCGGCCGGGCCGGTTGGTGTGGCCCGTCGGCGTGCGCTCCGCAGTGTCCGCGCCGCACCCAGCGCAGTCAAGCC
>NC_043702.1:10527744-10644868 GCF_006229205.1 Suricata suricatta | reverse complement strand
GGGGGGGGGGAAGAGCTGGGACGCATAGGCTGGACCTTTTTTTTTTTTTTTTAATACCCCCTCGGGTTCAGACTACGTACCTCGGTCACTGGGAGAAAGGGGGGCACTTAGGAGTAGTAGCAGGATTAAAATGTCTTGATGGCAGAGATTTGAATCCCCAGGGAAAAGTTCGAGAGGCTTAATTTCGAGAGAGGGTGGCAGAGGAGCAGATGTGAGGGTGTGGGGTTTTAGTTTCATGGTCCAAAGATAGTCTTGAGTTTGGGGAAAGTTTTAATGGAAGTAAGGTCCTAGACTAGAAGCTGTGTCATTGTACGCGTGTTGGTGTGTGTAAGCCTTCTCCTTCGGTGTCGGTGTCTGGCTGTGTACAGCAATGGGAGATGGGAAGACAGCATTTTTTTCAGAAAACAGGACGTACCGTCTTGAATTATTGGGCTGGTTGGTACCCTTCTTTGCTTCATTAAGCTTGGTTTTGATGCGGTTTTTGTTACTGTGAAATTTCCTTTGGAAAGTTTGCAGGTGATTTTGGAACTAAGTTGCTTTTATGTACTAAGTATCTTGGGTTTAAATTAAGTTATTGGCGAAGTGGTAGTCACTAGTCTTAGAACCTTTGTCTTACCAAAACACCTACTTGGGCTCTTTATGTGTAGCATTCCTTCAAATGAACTAATTTGGACATCGCCCCCCCCCCCAAAAAAAAGACACCTTTGTAAGATTAATACTGAGGCAGAGTACATATTAGAAAACTCAGAAAATGCAGGACATGTTCTATGAGTGCACAGTTTGCTTTTTTCCCCTTCATGTTGGGCAACAAGGCGTTATTCTTCCATGAATGTTAATTCTTCAACAAACATTTATTAGGTGCTTCCTATGTTTTATGTGAAGCCTTGGGGTGTGCTGATGAATATAGCAAAATCCCTGTACCTTTGGTGCGCACATTGTAGGGGAGAAGGTAATAGAAGTAATTAAAAGTGAGAGAAGTGTCAGGGGTAAGTATGCTAAAATAGTATGATAGGAGAGACCTTGTTTGAAAGGTTACTTTTAGGTTGGAGTCAGGAGGCACACTAAGAAGTTGATGAGTAGTAAAATCATGGAATTAGGCAGAATCATAGAGCTGGGTGGTATCTAGGAGAAAGTCTGGTTCATACTTTGCGCCTACAGATAAAGTTAAGTGATCAGTATTGGACAACTTTGGTTCTAAGATGAAGCCCAACAGTCCAGTGGTTTAAATGTCTTTGAGTTCTGTTATGTGCATAATAAGAAGTACATTCTGCTTTTACTAAACACAGGATCCTTTGGTACATTAGAAATACTTTGAGGGGTGCCTGGCGGCTCATTCGGTTAAGCATCTGACTTTGGCTCAGATCATGAACTCCCGGTTTGTGAGTTCGAGCCCTGCGTCGGGCTCAGAGCCTGGAGCCTGCTTCAGATTCTGTGTCTCTGCCCCTCTCATGCTCATGCTCTGTCTCTCAATAATAAATAAACATTAAAAATTAAATAAAGAAAAGAAATACTTTGGAAAAAAATGTCTACTGTTTTGAATTTCTGACGTTTCTCTGTCGTCTTTCAGAAGTGTAGCAGGGCAACATTGAGTCTAGGCAGCAAATGTTTAAGATCAGCAAATATTTACATGTTTCTCCCTAAAGCCCCGCGTTTCAGAAATATCTTTATAGAAGTAATTTCAGTAGGATGACCAATGTTAAGGAATTTAACCTGTAATAGATAGGACTTCATATCTCCATTCACTGGTGATTCTACATATATTTACTTGTCACGTGGCTTGTGTCACATACATTGTGGGAGGAGGCACTGGTGTTACTTGGATCCTACTATCTTTCAGGAGCTTATAGTCCAACTGTGTGAACAGAGTGATGATACTTTGTGATCCTTTCTCTACATGTAAATGGGCAGATAGAGAACGCCTCACAGAAGATGAGATTCCTGAACAAAGACCTTTAAAGACTAGATCCACGTGGCCGACTGCTTCGTATTGTTGAAAGAACAGTACTTATGAGCTAAACCTGGTCTTGAATCCTGGCTCCATTTGTCAGCTGTGTGGTATTGAGAATGTCACTCAATCTCCTTGAGTTTGAATTTTTCTCACCTATAAATGGGATAGTTTATCTTGTAGATTTTGGATATAGATTAGTTTTCAGTATTAGAGATAACATGTCTGACATCTCACTTGGTGCCTGGTATGTAGTAGCTGCTCAGTAGGTAGGAGGCGTCAGCATGGGGGGAAGGCCATTCCATGAGTAGAGAGCAGCATGTGAGAGACGTTGGAATGAGGACACCCCTACAAAAATCTGTCAGTTTGGATTTTTCAGATGTGATTCCAAACCTTTGTTCATAAGTAAGACATTTTCCAGTAGCTGGATGGTGTTGCCTAGATTTCCCTCATCCGGAGACGGCTGCCCCCTCGGCTGCGTGTTGCCTTAACTCCTGTCAGTGTCCCCCCTTTTCCAGAAGGGTGCAGTTCACTGGGTCATGTAGCTATCTTGAACCAGTGCCCTGATTGGACTCACGTTCTGCAGTGACTTCACTGGAACAACAAGGATCCCCAAATAGCGTTCTCAAGTCAGAAATCTGGGATTCTTGGGAAGGAAGGAATGGACGCAGGCTCTAATGGCTACTGCAGAAATGTTGAAGGGACAGTAGCTCCTAAGGACTTCTGTCCTTGAAAAGCAGTGATACAGGAAAATAGTTTGAGAAGAATAAAGCAACTATTGAGTCTAATAATTATTATATGTTTGCTAGTTTAGGTGACATGGTATACTTGGAAGAATACGAATTTTGAAATCAGATGCTGACACTGCCTCTGGCTTTGTGACCTAGGACAAGGTGTTAAGCAAGGCTATCGGGTGCAGAGTGTCCTGGATCCGTTTGGAAACCTCGATGTGCCTTGAAAATGCTGCTATTCAGTAAATGGTATCTACTATCATGAATTCTAAATTTCAGAGGTTCCGTACCTTTTATCATTCATTTAGTCGTATCTTTGTTTAAATAAACTGGACAAGTGTCTTACTGTTTATATTACTAGACTCAGAGTCTTGTCTTTACTGGTGATTGTCTTATGCTTGTCTGATGCTCATTCAGAATGTATGACTGAATTCAGATTGTGAAACTTAAAATTTAGATACAGTTATACTATTTATTATTGAACTAGAATGGGGTGGTTGTAACATTGATTTGTCCGTTTCTTTCTGGTCCTAGCCATCTAAATACTTAAAATTATGAATGGACACTCCATTACAGCCAACAGTCAAACATTGCCTTCCTGTTAAAGAACTTTTAGTTGATTTAAAGACTAGTTTGAAATCGAGTGCCTGGGTGCCCGGGTGGCTCAGTCATTTTAGCATCTGGCTTCGGCCCAGGTCATGATCTCATGGCTTATGAGTTTGAGCCCCACATCAGGCTCTTTGCTGTCAGCACAGAGCCTGCTTCGGGTATTCTTTCCTCTCTCGCGCGCACGTGCTCTCTCTCTCCCTCTCTCCTTCTCCCTGCCCCATCCTCACTCATATGCTTTCTCTCTCAGAAAAAATAAAAAATAAAAAATTTGGGGCACCTGCGTGGCCCAGTCAGTGAAGCATCCGACTTGGGCTCAGGTCACGATCTCGTGGTTCATGAGCTGGAGCCCACGTGGGGCTCTGTGCTGACGGCTCAGGGCCTGGAGCTGCTGCAGATTCTGAGTCTCCTTCTCTCTCTGCCCCTCCCCTGCCTGCTTTTTGTCTTTCTCTCTCTCTCAAATATAAAATAAAACATGAAAATTAAAAAAAGACTAGTTTTAGACCAAATTATTTAATATTAGTATAATCAGTAAATAAGAATTTTTCATCTTTGAAAAGTAATGCACAAGTTTTTCAGGAGGGTAAGATAAAAAATAGCATTTGAGAAATACTTTGCCCCTCTTAATACCAGCTGTTTTATTTGGGCAGTGTATTTAAAATGAGAATTTCAGTAGGTGTATAAATACAGCCTGTTATTAACTTACTCTTATTGATTTTGTGTGACTTTTGACTACTGGTGAATATTGCAAGAATTTTAAAGTTAGATGAAAAGGCATTTAATTTGTTTTTATACAATTATTAGTATTAGAGTGGATTGCAACCAAATAGTCTTTTGGAGTTCTGTTTATAATCAGGACCTTATGAGATCACAGTGGGCAGTGATTTATATCTTTAATTCCTTTTTCATTTTTTTAGTACTCTAATGTGGCTATATTCAGTGAGATATTTTGAAAAGGTAGTACAATTTCAAATTAGTATAAGTGGGAAGACAATTGGATATTTCAATTATGAAGGACAATTTTTTTAAGCAAATATTCATTAGGTGTACTACATGGTTGGGGATACAGCAATTAAAGTATTCATTGAAATAGGAAATGTAGTAATAATAACTATTAGTAACATTTATGGAGTGCTAGCTGTGTGTCAGGCAGGATTCTGTAACATATGAGGAAAGTACTGTTACATTTATCAAGAGCTGTTTAATAGCTTGGCAATCCAGTTGGCATGGTATTTGGTAAATATATAGTGTAATTGAGATTATGTAAATTATGACATGTGAGAATTGTTTCCATACAAAACAACTTTAAATTGTAAAATTAGCATACTTAAAATTTTTTTAAAATGTTTATTTTTGAGAGAGAGAGAATGAGGTCATGAGCATGAGCACGAGCAGAGCAGAGGAGGAGGGCAGAGAGAGAGGGAGACAGAGAATCCGAAGCAGGCTCCAGGCTCAGAGCTGTCAGCACAGAGCCTGAAACTGGGCTCAAACTCACAACCTGCGAGATCATGACCTGAGCTGAAGTTTGCTGCCTAACTTACTGAGCCGCCCAGGTGCCTGTAGCATACATTCTTAGTGCTTTGTTGTGATACTTTGATTGGTGTTGAAATCCAGAACTAATGCCGAGTCCACCACTAACAAATGTATAAAGGTTTCCCATGGATTATTGTAAATTGTTTTGAATTCTGTATTTTGAGTATTTACATGGTGGGTTTTCACTTTGTTAGATTTTAAAAGCAGGACAGTTTATGTATGTATCATGCATTTTTGCTTCATAGCTATGCTTTTTAAAAAAATTTAAAGAAACTTAGTTGCAAATGTGTTTTCTTAACTTTGAATTTTATTCAGAAACTGCTGTTGTGTATTGTGAGAGTAATGGGAATATGGTGCTGTTTTGAATTTGGCCTATCTACGTTGCCATGAATTTTTTTAAATTTTCTATATCTGAATTGTAATGAAAACTTCCTATCCTATGCATTTAGGATTGATGGCGATTAGATTTATTTAAAAAGTCAATTATATATGCATGTGTGTATATGTATATGTATATATGTTTTTATATACTTAGGTTTTTAATTTTAACATGTAATTGTTAATTTGTCAGTTTTTTGTAACATCTAGGACTTTTCTTTGAATGTAGTTCCTTCCACTGATTAGACTCTTTGTCCCTTTGCTCTAATCTAAACTCACATTATGTTGTTTACAATATTTAGAATTTTAAGTTACTTTTAAAGCAAGTTAAGTGCTGGATTGTTCTAGATCTCTTTTTCAAGTCTTTTACAATTCTTGTCTACAGTTAAATAACAAGTTTTCATAGTGACTCAATTAAGTTTCCAAAATACTTCACTTCATTTTTATGGAAACAGTTCTCCTGTGTCATTATTTTACATAATCTTTAATTAAACTATATATTTACCAAATACCCTGCCAACTGTGTTACCAAGTTATTATTAAATGGCTCTTGATAAACAAAACTCCGCTGGAAGGAGCAGGAGAGAGCGGTCTCCTAGCTGTGAGTGTTTGGTGTGCAGTAGGCATTCGCTGTAGGTTGTTCAGCAGGGAGAAAAAACATGATTCATCCTACAAATTGATTAAGGGGGACTGTCCTGTAGTGCTGTGAGCATCTTCTGCCCTGCGAAGACTCCTAAGCATATATGGTATGGTCGCATCAGATTATCACTGTCTTCTATGTGGTGTCCGTAATGCTCACATTCTTGAAAAAGTCCCATGGAGATATTCCGGCCTGGGTGCTGTTCTCCTTCCCATTGTTCACCCTGACTCGTGAATGTATTTCCCACTTCATACAGTCAAGGTGATAATTGGTTAGGAATACCCATCATGGATTCCTCTCCTGTGTACAAAAAAAGGTAAATCCTTTCTAACTTTGAGTAATTAGTAGCAGGTTCCTTGTGACAGTCTTTACAGGCCCACACCTGAGAACTCTTGCATTAAAGACACTTGATTGGATGTGATTAGAATGAAATTCGTTAACTTACTTTACAATAGGAATGGGAAGCTTGTTTGAATTGCTCGAAATACAAGGAATGACAGTTTTTTTTTAAGTTAGAACATATTTTTTTTCAGACTGCTGAGTAAGATGTAGTCTCCTTTTGATTGGAACCATACTGTTTGAGAGGCAGGGAAGTCATAAATACACCTTGCTTTTATTCTGGTTGCTTCTTTTAAGAAGTACATTAACTGCAGCATGCTCTAAGGAATTTTACCAGGATGATAAGCAGATTCAAAACTGCAAGAACCGGAAGCATTATTAGCTTAAAGAAGTAAAGACTAGTGGGTGTGGGCAGCTGTATGTATGGTCACTGTGTTTGGGAATTTTAAGGCCTGTCAGTGGAAGAGGCAATACATTCATTCTCTGAGAGGAAATGGGAGACGAGTGTATCGAAGTTATAGAGAAGCATACATGTTTACAAATGAAGAGGAATTTTTTTGTAATTGCCAGATTCTAAAAATTCTGTTCTTCCCCCATGTTTGTTAAACTGTGCTAGCTCTTTGATGGGGAGTGTATTAAAATCAGTACAACTAATTATGTGGGAAGACATGAAAACACTTCCTCATTTCTGTGCCTGAAACTTTATCTCCTACTCAGTGAATCTTGGTATCTCGAACTGAGAACGGTAGTGTTCAGTAGGTACTTCTATAAAAAAGATTGCTCGTGTCAAGTAGAGACTTGATACTTTGGAAATTTAAAGAAGTATACATCAGTTAAACTTAGTTTTGAAGAGCAAGAACTGTTTATATCCAT
Source organism: Suricata suricatta (assembly GCF_006229205.1). Classification (NCBI taxonomy): domain Eukaryota; kingdom Metazoa; phylum Chordata; class Mammalia; order Carnivora; family Herpestidae; genus Suricata; species Suricata suricatta. The sequence goes on along the minus strand of NC_043702.1, from coordinate 10,637,823 downwards.
TCTTTCTTATGTTTAATTGTTAATTCAATTTTAATTTTTCTCTAAAGAATAAATGCACATAATTTAAAAAGGCAAAGGCTTATAATGAGCCACGGTCTCCTGTTCCCTTCCTCTATTTGATTGTTCTAGACAGTGACTGTGAACTCTTGTCTGTGCCCGCCTTCTGTGTTTACCTTAGTATTTCTAACTAACATAGTTACAGCTATTTGAAATTTTTTTTCCAGTTTTAACTTTATTAAAAAAAATTTTTTTAATGTTTATTTTTGAGAGAGAGAGACAGACAGACAGAGCATGAACAAGGGGGGTGCAGAGAGAGAGAGAGGGAGACACAGCATCAGAAGCAGGCTCCAGGCTCTGCGCTGTCAGCACAGAGCCGGATGCGGGGCTCCAACTCAGAAGCTGTGAGATCATGACCTGAGCTGAATTCGGACACTTAACCGACTGAGCCACCCAGGCGCCCCCAGTTTTAGCTTTAGCTTTAGCATTAGCTTTATATATTGACTTCTCTGCTGTACAAAGAGAAAGATAAGGATTTGGTCCTCTTAACACTTATCTCTCCCTTTCCATCTGTGGTCTCTACCTCTTCCAAATAATGTTATCACGGTTGTTGGTTAAATCATTACTCAGTATTTGCCTTATTGCAAGTATGTGCATATTGTTTTCAGCTGAGTCCTTTGGTATATAACTACTGTTATTTTCTTATACAACCTTTTCCCCCTGAAGTTTGTTATTGTGTAAGTTCTCTTCATTTGTTTCATTTTTCATGTCTGTATCATTAATATATCTCTAGATAATCTCTGCTTGAGGCATAAAACTTCTTTCAGTATGATCAGATGCATCAGATACCTTTTCCTTCCTTCCTTCCTTCCTTCCTTCCTTCCTTCCTTTTAATTGATAAATCTTTTCTGGGCACTTTTGTCATTTTCTGTCCTGGAAATACTGCTTTCTAGACCTACTATGCGGTGTTCATCCTGGCACTTTTCTTCTGCCTTCAATCTGGAAATTCTTTTTCATGCTTACCCTGTGTTAGACCCTCTCTTTCCAGGAGCCTCACATCTTCATTAGCCTCTTGGTAAAGGTCAGTGGGAGATCCTTTTGAGAGCTGTATGGTCGTAAATGTCTTATTCTGCCTGCCCTCAATTTTAAATTGATAGTTTGCCACCATTTATAAAGGTGGAAGGAAATACTTTATCCTTGAAATTTTGAGGCATTGCTTAATTGTTCATATCCTCAGTATTGATGTTGGGGAGTCTGATGCTATTCTTATTACTGATTCTTTGTGCCCCATTTTCCCTCTCCCTCTCTAGGCATAGGTATGATTTTTTTTTTTTTTTTAAATCCCTGCTGATCTGAACCGTATATTGAAGTACGGTTAGGTCTTTTGGTTAGGCCTTTTGTTTATTATTTTAGCCATTCTTTTGGATTTGTTGGTTTGGAAATCATGCCTTTTTTTAGTTAAGAGGTTATTTTCTCCAAAATTCTTGTTGGTGACTAAAAAAGAACGTTGCTACCATTTTCCTAGGATCCAAGTTGAGGGAAAAGACTAGGGGCACATCATCTATCATTCAGTTTGTAGAGTCCCAGTTAATCCTCTGGTTTTTAGCGTAGTACCTAATAACGGTCCTTAGCCATGCCTGAGTCCAGAGCCTGTTTGGATAATCTCTGTAGATTAAATTTTCCTTCAGATTTCTGCCTGGGGCCTGGAGGGGTAGCCTTGTGGCTGTAGCAGAACTGGGAGTTTATTTTTGACCCTATATAAATCCCCTTCTCCCAGCCTGCCTCTGATTCCTTTTGTGAATCTTTTAGGGATTCTGAAGCGGGAATCAGCTTCTAGTGGGGTTCTCTGCTTTTCTTTTCTTTATTCTGCAAAGTCAGTTACTGCTGTTAGATTCACTTTTTATCTTCCAAACTGTTATTAGAGAACTATAGTATAATTTTGGCCTCCTTCTCTTTACTTTATTCTCTGTTCCTCGGTCTCTCTGTGAGTTAATGCCATTTTATTTCTTTGCTCTCATTTCAGTGAGGTTTGGAGAGGTTTGTGAAGCATTCTTGGGTTTTGTCTACTTCTAACTGGAATACCTTACTTAGGTTTAGATTGTTAATTATTATTATTTTTTAGATTTTCCCATAAGTGCTACAAGGACCTTTTACAGACTGTATTTGTGACTTTCAATCCTTCGCCCCCCAAAAAAACTAGATGTGGTGTACATCGTGTGTGTGTGTGTGTTTCCAGTATTCTAAAGTTAGGTTCTGGATACACTAATATTTTGGAATATCCAGGACATATTAGTGCCTTGGCATCAACAGTTTGTAGAATCTTGATAACCTGTCCTCTTCCATCTGCTGTAGATTTTAAGTGTATACTTTTTCTGATATGAAACATTACTTAAATGTAATATTTTTACTGCATAGCTAGGATTGGGATAGATCTAAATATCAGATTGACTTTACTACTTCATGTCAGTAGTAGTGACTGCATCAATTTCCATAACCTATTAGAATATTTTAACCAGCTTTCCTCCCAGGGGGAGAAAAACAATTAATAAAATTAAATAAGTATTCCTATTCACCCAGCACACATTGTTATTTGAGTTGAACAAATGGCTGTTTGCGGGATTGTTTGAGGCATAGTTAAGAGCAGCATACGGTGGACATACGGAATGAGTCACGCCGTCTGGTTACAGTCATACCTGAGTGGTGGTCATTAGAACTGAGTTTCCTGGGGACCTGCATATGACTTAATTACCCTGCAAAACATATTGGGCTCCACCAGGAGGTAATTTTGGAACTTCTTGAAACCAATTAACTGGAAAACATGCTTTCAAAATATCAATACTGCTGTTATTAAATGAGTCATTACCTATTTTTTTTTTTTTTTTGGGCACTAAATTGGAGACTTAAAATGTGTATTTTAGGATCTGGAATGGGTGGTACTTCAATATTGGCACTATAAAAAAGATGTGGCGTACTTGCTCAACAGTTTCATCCAATAGTTATGACTAATGTCATTACAGTAAAATGTTTTATAAACACTGAATTCACATGACAGCTAGACTGGGCTCAGCAAGAAAGGGAAGTGGCACCAGCTTCCACAATCCACCTTTAAAGTAACTAGATAAGTAATTCAGTTTTCATCAGATTTCATTCATTGAAATGGTCAAACTTGGTAGGTGGAGAAGAAGGTAGGTCCACTGATGAGAAAGTTGTGTAGAAGTTGTGGTTACTGTGAATAGTTAACATGGAATTAGGACTGTCGTGTTTTATTTCTTAAGTTAGTTTATATCACTATTAACTTTTTTGGGGTACAGTTGTGTGAGTCTTGACATATGTATAAATTTGTGTAACTACCACCACAGTCAGAACATGGAGCTGTCTCCCCGCCGAGGACTCTCCTTAACCCGCATCTTTTCCTAGCGCCTGCCAGCTCCCTGTAGTTCTCCTAGCACCAGCTTTTCTTTCTGATAATGTCAGGTACATTGTATCATAAGTACATTTGCCTTCTTCATTCAGCGCAGTGAGTACCTTGAAGATTAATCCAAGGTAGTTACATATTCCAGTAGTTGTTTCTCTTTATTCTAAGTAGTTCATATTCCTTTGCTTTTGAATTTATCTATTTCCCATTTGAAGGACTGTTGGGTTTCCAGTCTTTGATCCATATGAGTAGAGCTGCTACAAATATTTATATAAAGATATTGGGGTGAACATAAATTTTCATCTCACCTGGGTAAATAAGGGTGGGATTGCCAGGTCATTTGGAAAGTATACGTTTAATTTTATTTTTAAAATGGCAATTTTTCTTGATTTTCCCCATTAAAAAAAGTGTTTGTTTTGAGAGAGAAAATGGCAGCATGAGGTGTGGGGGGAGAGAAAAAATCAGAAATAATCTTAAGCGGCCTCCACACTAAGTATGGGTCCCGAGGTGGGGCTCAATTCCACAACCGTAGGATCATGTCCCAAGCAGAAATCAAGTGTCGGACACTCAGCCGACTAAACTACCCAGGGGCCCCTGATTTTCCCTTTATACTAGTTTGGAACTGTAAATTCCATGTACTTTTATGGTCATCATTGAAATTTTATTCTCTATACTGACCGTGTTTTAACCTCACAAGGTCTTTAAAAATCCAAAGTACCCTCACGTAAGGGGTGTTGTTGATGAGATGTTAAATTTGTCTCTGTTCCTCCTCATAAATTGGATGTTTTAAAATCAGCTTATTTTTTATTTTTAATTTTTTTAGGTTTACCACGTGTTTGCCAGTTTTTTTTTTTTTTTTTTTTTTTGCATCTTAGGACCTTCCTGGGGTCATTCTTCTTCTTAGAGTGTATACAATATATATTTCTTTAGTCTTTAGTCTTTAGTTTCCTGCGGGTAAACCTTTGGTTTTTGTTTATCTGAAAATATTATTATTTTGATCTTATACCTCAGGGAAAGTTTTACTGGGTTCACAACTTATTTTTTCTTACTACTTAAAGAGAATGTTTGTTGTCTTTGGTTTCCATTGAGAAGTCTGCTTTCAGTCAGATTTTACCTTGATCCTTTCTTTCAGACAGCTTTTAAGATTTTCTGTTTTTGAAGTTTAAACAAAATGTTTCTAAGTGTGGGTTTTATTTACCCTGTTTCTGGTGAGCTGTAATTCCTGTGTCTGTAGATACATGCCTTTTATTGGATCTGAAAAATCTCAGCGTTATCTCTTCATATAGCCCCTCTTCCTTATTTTTTGATGTTCTCTTTCAAGAGAGTGTTGGGTAGATATGTTAGACCTTCTCACATCTCGTTTTCCTTTGTCTCTTCTGTCTCCATAGGTTTGTGCTGCCGTTCTGGATGGTTTGTTTCCTGTCTTCTAAATCACCAGTTTTATTTTTTGGTTTATCTAATGTCTCTACGTGCTTTGTTGAGTTTTTCATTTCTACATTTTTAATTTTTCATTTACAAAAGCTCTGACTATTAAAGTTGCGTGGTTCTTCTGGTAACTACATATATCTTGTTTATTTTTATGCCATCTTTTATTTATTTTAATGTTTCTTAGATACTGTATTAATTTTTTGTTTTGTATTTAATCACTCCAGTATCTGAAGTCTTTGGGAGAGGTGGGCATAAAGATGTCGTTTCTACTGACAAGCTTAGTGGTATGTTTTGTTGTGTGATGATTTTTATTGTAACCTCATAGTTTATTGAGCTTAAAATTTCCACATCCTGATAGCATAAATTGGAAGTGCATTCCTCCTGAGAGGATTCTGCTGGGAACCTGGGATCCTTCAGCCTGAAACAGTTTTCTTTCTCTTCCAGGGTCTTGAGTTTAACAGATCCGTCTTGTTTTTCGCTCTCTCATCTGGTCTTAGCTGTTCTTCATTGATATTTGCCTTCTGAGCAACAGTACGTTTTGTGTAGAACATGGGTCACTTTCCGAGTTTCAACTCAATTTTTAATTTTTTTTTGGCTTTTTTTTCCTTTTGGAAGGGATCCTTAGAGATTTCTTTCTTTCCTTTCGTTTCTAGAAATCTTCTTTCTTTCCTTTCTAGAAAGCTCAACAGTATGTTGTTAACAGGGGTTTTGCTTGTTTTTGTTTTGGCTTATCTTTGTTCTGTTTTGTAACTTATGGAGTATCTATCCTATTTTAGCAGAGGAGACTTTTCAGCATATCCTGTCTGCCATAGTACTAAAAGTAGAAATTGGATGAGATTAAATATATAAGGTGCCAGTATACGTGCTTCATTAATATTAATTTTACTGTTCCTTATTAACTTATAGTTTGCTACCAATTTGTATAAGCTTGCTAGACATAATAAAGTTTATTTTTTTTGTCGGCTTTTTTTGGTGGACACTTTCCATAGTCTTTTCTAAATTTAAATTTACTATGTAGTATACAAATTTTAAACTGGTATATTTATTTCATTCTTTATCATTTTATGGAAAAAAGTATTCATTTTTATTTTCTGTTCTTCTGAAAATAATGATGTTAAGGGAAATTTTAGCTTTGTTGTTATATATGGATTAGCATGTCTTGCGGAAGATTAAACCTGTAGAAATTTATACTCAGTAAAGATCCAAAGAAATTCCAATAATTTCTTTTGCTTGGTAATTAACATTTGCCACACGTGGAGCAGTGATTCTCAACTGGAGGCAGTTTGTGCCCTGGGGGAGTTTTGGCAATACCCGGAAGCCTTTTTCATGGTTTCTTCTGGCTCGAAGATGTCCTGGCATTTAGTGAGGAGAGGTTGGAAAGTCTACTCTGCATCCTGCAACGCACCGAGCAGCCCCCTCACGGTAGTGTCCTGGCCCCAAATGTCAGTGAGAAAGTCGAGAAAACCCGGAATTAGAGAAATAAAGCGAAGGTAAAGGTAGGTGTTAACGCTGGTGCTTTATTTGGAAGGACAGGCTTTCCAGAGTGGTTTTTTTTTTTTTGGTTGTTGTTTTGTTTTGTTTTTAATTTAAAAACTGAAAAAGCCTAAGAAAGGAAAACTGTTGTCTCCTTCCCATATTTTCTTTCTCTAATTCTTCAGCAATGGCATTCACATCCATATAGCAAGGACTCGAAGTCCAAAATTTTTGACTACTGCTACTAATCAGTTGGACTTTCCATTATTTCTTGCCATTTCCTCCCCCCATTATGGAATGATACATATTCATCGTGGAAAACTTGGAGAGAATAGGAAATTATAAATAGAAAAAAATCATCCAAATGTATTATTTATATGCAAGGACTGTTAACATTTGGGGGTATTTAGTTTGTCTGGTTTCTTTGTAGATATTTTTTATGTAGCTCTGAGAATACTATATAAGTTTCATCTTAAAAATTAAAACATAAAAATGAAGACAACCATAAGTATGTATAATGTTTAGTTTATTTAACCATTTCCCTTTGATATTAAAGTGTTTCTGATGTTTTCTTATTATGAATAATGTTTGATAAACATCTTGTATGTAATTAGTTAGCTGTGTTTCACATTCCTTCTTTAGGATAGATACTTAAAGGGTACTACTGGGTCAAAAGGTGTGAATGGTAACAAATTGGTGAATTTATCCTACCGTATAGTGTATGAGACCATTTATTTTCATTTTAGACTTAATCACTTTTTTTTAACCAAACTATTGTGTTAAAACTTTTTAAAGGTTTATTCATTGTTTTGAGAGAGAAAGAGAGACCACGTGTAAGCGGGGGAAGGACACGCACAGAGGGAGGCACAGAATCTGAAGCAGGCTCCAGGCTGAGCTGTCAGCACAGAGCCAGTTGCGGAGCTCAAACTGAGATCATGACTTGAGCCAGTCAGACACTTACCCAACTGAGCCACCCCGGCACCGCTAACCTATTTTATACGCATGTAATATCTATACAAAGCTTTTGGAGACTAAAAGGGGAAAATCATTGTATATCCTTGCATTGAGAGTATAGTTAATCTGCCTGATTAAATGGTATATAAAAGAGCAATTAGAGAAAGCAACATGAACACATGTGAAATTTCCTTGGAGCCACTCAATTTATGTAATTATTATGGCCTTGCAAAATTGTGTCTTGTAGTTGTGCGAATTGACTCCTATTTTAAATGCACTGAGTCAGCTCACTTAAAGAAGTCCTAGAGAAAGTGTTCTTATTAAGTGGGAAAAAATGGCCTTTTGTAGTTTGGTTTTGAGTTCATTGTGGTTGTATTTGTTTCATAAGTTCAGAATTTTGTCACTTATTAAAGTGCTATAAATGCCTTCTTTATGTGTAACCAGACCCTGTGATACCATAGGCTCTTGAGATCTGTGAGTGAATTGGCTGTGCCTGGCACTGCTTTCATGAGATTACATTTGTGTCTCGAACACGTTTTAGAAGAAAAGCAAAGAAAAGAATCAGGGGTTTCCTCATTTAATGATTTCAGAAATACAGGCATACAGTTCTTTGCTTGGAAATTTCTTACCTAAAACATACCCCTTGTAAACACTGTTTGGCACTTCCTCATTAGGAAATTATTCCTCTGCTGTTTCCTTCTTTAGAAAGGATACTGTAAGGGAGGTGGAAAGGTACAGGGAAGGAGTTATTAGGGAAAAAGGAAAGACCTGTTGCTACGTGACAGAGAAGGAGTTGTAGAACTGAAGAGAACAAGAAGTTAATTTGTTCTTATGTTATTTTGGAACAAGGTGGCATGTAAATACACATCATAAATTAATAAGCTTCCCTGAATGCGGTGAATCTGGTCTTGTTCTCATACTACGGTTGAATCGGAAAACAAGGGTTATTGCTTTAAATGAATAAAGACTTTCCTACATTTTCACTTTTGGAAATTTAGGAGATATTTTTAAAGACTTAATTTGTGATTGCAAATTTACTTGAATTCATACTGTAGTTGTTTTTTCATTAGTTAGGTTCGAAAGTTTTACAGGGATAAAATTTCTGTGTTCAATTTCTCTTACTATATAGTCCTTATTTCTGCATCTTACAGCTTAACCAAGAGCTAGAAATAAACAAATTAGTTTAAAATTGAAACAAAACAAAAACAGCAACAAAACCTAACTTAACGTTTCCCCAACTTTAAAATATGAAACAGATTGGCACGCTCTCAGAATTCAAAGCATGATCGAAATATGTGCTGTCTCTACTGTTCCGTCAGTGAGCGAGAAGGAGCAGGGTGTGAACATTGAGGCGCTTTGGTTAATTCTGAATTTTCCTTATTGTTTTGGCTTATAATATTGTAAATTTATAGGATTATTGTATAATATTATTAAAAATGTTTCTAGGTTATTTTTGAAAGACTTTTGGTTCATTTATTATTTTACATCTTTGTTCAGTCTCTCAGCTGGATGACTGCAAGATGATTGTGACAAATTATGTAAAAATATTAATAATATGCTCGAGAGCCTGGGTTCCAAGTGAGGCCTTTACCAGAGGCTATGACTTAAACGTAATTTTATGAAATTGTACATAGATTACTTGTTATTTTGCATAGATTATTTACCTTTTATATTTGTGGATTGAGTAGGTCACTTTGTGGTAGTTGTGGCAAAATGTAAATAATTTTTATTCTTCTTTGAGTGCATTTCTAGTCAGTCTTTTATGTGCATTGTGAACATCAAGAAGCTTAGAGATAAAGTCCTTTTAAGCCATTTATACAGAAAAGACTTTAAGGTTATAAAAGAATTTACCAGGCATTTAATCATGTGTCCAGGTATTTCTTGAATCCTTTATGTCTCCAGTTTCTTTTTGAACACTTACTGCCTTCCGAGATTATTGAAAATATCCTTTTATTGTAAATTTTTATTTGAATTGATGGAGAGGTAGGACTTCTTTCTTACAGGTTAATCATTTCCAGTTTTCTTGGTTCGTTTTCAATGTTCAAATCAGCCTCAAGCTTAAAGGTAGTAGCTATTTGATTAGAATATTTGTAGAGCTCCTCTAAAAAACCTCTAAAAAACCATTGCCCTTTTCTTAGGAAGTGTGAAAATATTTAAATGATTAATTACTTTTTGATTTCTTTACCATAGAGCTCTTACAACCTTCTCCTTCCATTAGAAACACACTAAACCAACATTTGTATTTCCAAGAAGCTCATGTATTACAGGTCCTATGTATTCCTAACTAGATAGTTACCTGAATTTATCTTTAAATATATTATTTAGTGTGAGTCTAACTTAATCTTGACATATATATTGTGGGGCTTAACGATTTAAAATGATTTTCAAATACTTTCAGTTTATGGAGTGAACTGTTCCATGTTTGAATGCACTAATTAAAAATGTTTTACATTGATGTGTAATTTTTTTAAGATATATAGTAGTAAATTGTAAAATATTTTATCTTTTAGGAGAGGGTTAAATCCACCACACAGGGTGAAATCTATCTCCATGACAACATTTACACAACAGGAAATTGAATTTCTGCAGAAACATGGAAATGAAGTAAGTGTTTTTACAATTTTTAACTTTCTTGTTGGCAATTATTTTAATAAGGTTTAATAAGTTGTTTAGAATGTTGGATTTCACTGTTGAGGGGATCCTGGGTGGTTCAGGTCATGATCTCAGGGTTCATGAGTTGGAGCCCTGCATTGGGCTCTCTGCTGTCAGCACAGACACTACTTCAGATCCTCTGTCTCCCTCTCTCTCTGACCCTCCCCTGTGCTCGCTCTCTCTTTCGCTCAAATAAACAAACATTAAAACAAATAAAGATGATGGATTTCAGTGTTTAAAAAGTTATTTTTGTGTTCTATATTTAGATACTTAGAATGTACTCATTTAGTAATGTACTTAGAATTAGTATCTGCTGCAGAAATACCTTTATCCTGAGGTGAAACATGTATTGAAAGTTGATCAGTGTTGAATGTAAAAGCCATTTTATGGAGGACATCTTGTATGGGAGTAACTGTTGGTGTTTAAAAGACCAAATGGATAAACTTTTGTTAGGCCATTGTGTAATCAGCTTTTACGAGAGGTCTCCTCCTGCCCTTTTATTATCTGCTGAACTTGGTGTTGGGCAGGTGCTGGGTAGGGAGAGGGCTGGCAGTGCTGGAGGATAGCCCAGCATGGAGGGGAACCCAGTAAGAACTTGGGAGAGGCGGTTTTTCCTTCTAACTCTGTCTTAATGGGCTTCCAGCATTTTCATTCTGTTTTGTTTGCTTTCTTGTTTTTAGTTCTGTTTTTTTTAACCATATGTTCGTAGTAGTGGTGATCTAGTATTGAAAAACCTATAAAATTGACCAAAAAATTTATTATTTCATGGAAAGGAAATAATTACTTCAGTTATACTATTTATTCTGTTTGCGGATTTTTTATATAAGAGAAAGAAAAATGTTGTTTTAATATTTTATTCATTTTATTTTTCTTATTCACCCTCAGAAGATACATGTAAGCATTTTGTTCTTTGCCTCACTTTCTTCCTTAAGCAAGTACTATCTTAAACTTGCTTGCCTACTTGTTATGCACATGTGTTTTTGGCTCTAAGACAGTGGAGAGGTATAAATTCAAGATTATGAAATATTTTTAAATACATGATTCAGAGACGTAAGCACACTTTGAAGTCTCCAAATTTTGCTTATAAAAAATTATTTTGCGCAATCAAGTTTCAGACTGACATGGGGAAATCTAAAGCTAGGGGCAAGGGCAGAAGATTTGTAATGACAGTAAGTATAGAATAATATCTTTACTGGATAAAATACAATTTGAATTGTTTATATAAAGTTTGGGATTAAACTAGCAGTGCTGACTTTTAATTATACTCTTACAATGTTGGCCTGGTGTGCAAACTTTTGGATATCAGAACACAGAGTCGGAAATAGAAGAATATTTTTGTTCTTAGATTAAAAATCGAATGATCATAGATAAAGTCAGCATAATAGAACTAAAAAGGTGACAGTCTGTGGGGAAATTAAGTAAAAACATCTGCACCAGTCAGTAAGTAGCTAAGATTAGGTGAAGACTGGTCTCAAAATATAAGATTGAAGGAACTTTTAATTGTGGTAAGAACACTCAACATAAGATCTCCTCTCTTAAAAAGTTTTAAGTGTCAATACAGTATTCTTTACCTGTAGGCATAATGCTGTACATTAGATCTCTGGAACTTACTCATCTTATATAAATGAACTTTATACCCACTGAATAGCAACTCCTCATTTCCCTTCCCAGCCCCTGTCAACTGCCATTCTGCTTTGTGCTTCAATGAGTTTGACTGTTGGAGATGCCTCATGTGAGTGGACTCCTACAGTATTTATCCATCTGTGACTGGCTTATTTTACTTAGCGTGGTATCCTCAAGGTTCATCCATGTTGTTGAAGATAGCAGTTCTTAAGATGGACATCAAAATAAATTGAGAATATATGCAAGGAAATAATTTTAGGCAACTCATATCGAAAAGTGGAAAAAAATATAAACACTAGAGATGACAGGGATGGGTTCATGGATTTTAAATCCTAAAAGAGCCATGGAAATTGATAGGCCTCTTAAAGTACTCGCCAGGACTGCCACTATGCAAGGTACTGTGGGTGCAGTTATGGGTGTGTCTCCAGGGCTTTGCTGACATAGAGTTCACAGTCTAGTTGAAGAGGCAGATGTGTAACAGTTATAGCGTATGTTAGGTAACTAATGATAATAAGTTTCAGAAATAATCTGGAAGGAGGGATTCAGTCTGTGGGCAAAACGGAGAGGATTGGGAAGATCTCATAGAGGTAAAACATTTAGGACCTGAGCTGGAAGGAAAAGATATTTGTTTGTTTTTAAGTTTATTTATTTATTTTTAAGTAATCTCGACACCTGATGGGGGCTTGAACTTGTGACCCTAAGATCAGAAGTTGCGTGCTCTTCTGATGGAGCAAGCCAGGCACCCTGTGGCAGGAATATTAAAGGCAGAGCAAACACAGTGCACAAAGAGGGAGATTTACTCTAGGTAAATTTACTATATATAATGTTAGAAAACATACCAACCTTTTAAATACTTGTTAAAGAAGACACACATACTTTTTTGTGTCCCTTAGAACATCTTAGAACCAAAGTCTTGGGCTAGGTATATTTCTGAATAATATTAACAGTATCTGTGTTCTTAAAAACTTGAGATGCTTTGAAGGTGAGGATTGATATTATGAAATACAGGATGGTTAGTACAATCTAGCAAAACTTTATATTAGACTATTAAGTGCAGGTGCTTCATTATCAGTTTATCTTATTTAAACGTTTAAATATTAAGTATAACATGCATAGAGGAAGTATGCAAATGTTAATTTTTCAATTAAAACATGTTGCCATATTCTGTGTGTCACTGTGTTGGAGGACCATACTCAGTCACGTACATTTTGGATTAAAAAGGCACGACTGTCTTATATCTTGTGCATGAATGGGTCATACCTGAAGATGAGTGTGTCATAGGTTAAAAGAGAGTGTATTGACTGGTGGCCATTCCAGGGTCTCCCTCTCCTGGGGGTTAGTGTTCTAAGGGGCATGTTTGCTTGTCGTGCTGGGAGCGTTGCAGGCTTAAGCAAGTAAGCGCAGTGGTTGCTGAATGACTCACAGTGTGTTGAACAGAATTAACCTACGTTCCACATGCTTTGAATGTTCCTCCAGACATTTATATGTGGGAAAACCTGTTTACAGTCATCTGAGTGTATAACTTAAATCTGTTTTAATGCTTGCATTACAGTTGTGAGCAGCTTGCCAAAGAAAGTCATGCTGCCAAATTCAGAATAAAGAGTAGGAGCGAGCTGCCAAGTTACAGGGCAAAGGGCATGGATTCAGGGAATCCGTTTTGTTCACCATCAGCGCAGTGGCCTAGCACATGTGCATGTCTAGGGAAGATTTCACTTTTCATTCAGAACTGTGTTAAGAATTATTCAGTAGTTTTGGAAAAATCACAGAACTGATGGCAGCACTACTTATGGTATTTGAGTCATTAATAAAGTACATCTGTCTTGGTCTGCAAGCAAGCAGCGGTAAGCAAATACTGTTATTACTATTTATAAATGTGTGTCAAGGACATGCTTAATATTTATAACATATCATTAGTTTCTAATGATGTGCTTTACAAAGTACTTGAATATTATTTTAGTTTTCTCAGACTCCCTGCAATGCAGTGAATGGAGCAGATGTGTACATTAGTATCTTATAGGACATTATATGCCAGATATTAGTAAAATATTTTTCAACGAAGCATTTTGTGTTCATTATTTGCAGAAGTACTTTTGCCATTTTTTTCAGAAGTAAAATGTTTTACAAAAAATTTCCAGGGGCACCTGGGTGGCTCAGTCAGTTGGTTAAGCCTCCAGCTTTGGCTCAGGTCAGATCTCACGTTCGTGGGTTCGAGCCCCACGTCAGGCTCTGTGCTGACAGCTAGCTCAGAGCCTGGAGCCTGCTTCCAGTTCTGTGTCTCCTCTCTGTGACCCTCCCCTTCTCATGATCTGTCTCTCTCTGTATCAAAAATAAATAAAACATTAAAAAAAATTTCATATACTGTATTTATCTTGTAGCACTTTCTTTCCTATCCTACTGGTAACTTTAAAAACATCTTTAGTTGTTTCCTCTATATATCCTCTTTTGTGATACTGTGGGTAACTTTTGCTCCTCTGGTTGAAAGAATTTCACTACGGGGTTAAATACGGATTACCAAAGTTAATGAAAAGCAGGCTGGTGATCAGTGCTATAGAAATTCAATAAAAAGAACATGTATTAGTAATTTTATTTTGAAGTATCAGTTTTTCTTTTCTAGTAGCAAATTAACTCCTTAATTATGTTTTAGGCCTGGGAATAAAAGAGTACTACTGGCGCTCCACAGACATAAAGTCTACGTGTAGAAATAAAATCATGCAGTAGACAATATTTGATTATTTTTATATTATAAAGATAACCCCTAAAAACAAACTACTGCTTTAAAAAAAAAAACTTTCTAAAACAATTGGCCCATAAAGTAAGGTGCTTCTTTCTCTCTGTTCACATTTATGATGGGTTCATTTTTCATTTTTAAGCAGAGATTTATTAATCACCTGGTGTGTACCATGGACTGCCTCTGGGTACTAGAGAGAGAGCGGTAAGCAAGAGTGGACAGGGCTCGCCCTCGTGTAAAGCTTAGGGTGTAGTGGGGGGAGGCAGACAATAAAAATCATTTTTTGTCAATCCCGTTTTGGTTCAAGAGTGAGAAAGCGCTTCAGTGGGAGTTGTAGATGCTTTGGAGTGTGGAGACGAGTATTTTTCAGGAAGTTATACTTATGATTAAATAGGCCTCATGAGATAAGCTATTGAGAGCTTTTGGGCAATTAAATTGCATCTTTGGGAGAGAGATGGGGGGCATTTATAACAGGAAACAAACACTATCACACACAAAGAATATTCTTATTTCTAAACAAAATTTTAAATTCTAAATTCACATGCTCTGACAGTTTTACTGGAATATCCAGTTATTTTATGATTGTTGCATATACTCTATCTATTATGGGGTTAAACAGGACACTAGTGGTTATTTCATAAGTCATTCTGTCCTGTAAACTAAGTAAATGATGGTGATTCTTTATACAGAATAGTGGACTCTGAAAATTGGAAAGCCAATATCAGAAAGTTTGTGGGACATTATCAGAGCAAAGACCATGAACTTTTGAATGCATCGTGAATCAAGTGTGAAGGTATCTTGTAGTTTCAAAGTGTTGTATTCATTTCTTTAAAGTTTTGTTAAAAACTAAGCGATCTTAACCCAAACTGTAACTCTCTAGGGAGATAAAATTGGGGCTGGACTTGTTAAATACGATTTGGACTCGGCAGGCTGAGAACATTGGATAAGATGCCTCTCAGAGTCCCTTTCTACCAACTGTAAAAGAGTGACAGTAATATCTTTATACAGAAGGGGTAAAATACTTCGAAGTTGAGCAGTCTGTGAAAGTCTGAGTGCAGTTTTTGTTAAATAATGTAGATATTCAGATGTTTATTGAATCAGAATCTAAGATCGTGGAAGTTACAAAGGAAGGATTATCAATACTTATTTTTACTCCTTGCACAGAATTGTTTTATTAGAGGGATTTTTTAGTTTTCATAATATGCAAAGTGTCATTTACATTAATATTTGGGTTACGTATGTAAATTATTGGAACATTTTAATTTTTATGTTGATCTTAAATAATAATAGCAAAAATTGGCTGTGATTTTAATAACAGCATATTAAATGTCATGATTGAGCACAGAGCTAAATTACAAATGCAGAGGATCTATGACTACCTTGCTGCTTGTAGCAGGTTTGGCAAACTGTTTTTGTAAAGGACCAGTAAATATGGTAGGCTCTGAGGGCCACTTCCCTACGGTTTCTGTTGCATATCCTTGTTTGAATAGAGCATTTAAAAAATATCAGCCTTTAAACAAATGTAAAAACCATTGTTAGAGCAGGGGTAGTGCAAGAACAGACCAATGGCCCAGTCTGATCTGCAGGTGGTTGGATGGTTGGACACTCCTGGTCTGCGGCATTCCAGAGTTTCCGGGTCTCGGTATAAATCCTTTTGTGACCTTCCTAGTTAATCTTTTTCTGGCTTTGTTTCCAGCAGAAATGTTTAAACTGTAGTGATCTCTGTTTTGTTTTCCATTTATGCTGTCTGTATTCTGGTTTTCTTGCCATTTTGCTCATCATGTTTTATTTATTGTGAATTTTTTTTAAGCTTTATCGAATTTTTATTCCCCTATGAAGTCTTCCAGGAGTATTGTAGCTGACAGGGACTATGTAATCCTCCACTCTACTTAAAAAAATATATATCTGTATATATGTGTGTGTGTGTGCACATATGCATATGTGTATATATGTGTATATGTATGTACACACAGCATGGCATTCACTCTAAGGTGTTGCACAATATAGTTTTCTATTCCTTTCAGTTTCTTCTATATTGGTTTTAGTACCCTCCAAACATTGTAGACACATCTGTGTCCTATACTTTTCATTATACTTACAGCAGTGAGCGTATACGAGAGTATATATCCAAGGGAGTTGGAGACTGTGGATCCATGTGAATTTCATTCAGATTACTTGTCATAGTTGTTAAAATTTATTTATTTTTATTCATGTAGTGTGTGTGTTTGTGTGTGTGTGTGTGTGTGTGTGTGTGTGTGTGTGTGAGTGAGTGAGTGAGTGAAAACTCCTGGGCTTTACTCCTCAGAGATTCTGCCTGTGACCGTATAGTGAAGCAAAGGAGTGTCTGTTGGCATTTTTAGCCAGCACCCCGTTGTGATTCTGTAGCTGAGGACTACAGGCTACCATTTGAGAAACTGCTATAGTACCTAAAGGCTCCAGGCTAAGACTAAATAATTTGTGGTCTGGTTTAAGCACCGCTAATAAATTAATCTTGTCACTTTGGGCAAACTACTTTTTCCTGAGTTTCCTTTTCCTTTGTAATCTGTGAGAAGTACATGTCTTGTACCTTTAATTTGAACATATTGTAACAGGGGTCTTTTTGAATGGTAACTGAAAACCCAGAGTACTGTAGAAGGAGCTGGGTGCCAGTTTATAACTAATGCTGTAAGCATTTATTTAACTTTTTCTTCTGCACTGGGATCTTGGGTCACATTATTTATTTCCTAATAGGGTATTTGTGTCAGCCGTTCTAGCTTCCTCTCATCTCTCAGCTGTCTTGTTTCTTTCTTGCTATTAGTGTGTTATGTTTTTAAAGATTTATTTGGATATAATTGAAAATAGAAATTGTCAGTCTTTTTTGTTCCTTTTAAAACTTCTTATGGAGATATTCATATATCTACACAAGTAGTATAATATAATTTCCATGCACTCATGGTCTTGTCCCTTCTTTATAGATATAACGATAT
This sequence comes from Suricata suricatta, assembly GCF_006229205.1. Lineage (NCBI taxonomy): Eukaryota > Metazoa > Chordata > Mammalia > Carnivora > Herpestidae > Suricata > Suricata suricatta. Next base: position 10,620,587 of record NC_043702.1, on the reverse strand, counting down.
ATAGATATATACCTATATACATATTTTAAGTTTATTTATTTTGAGAGAGACGGAGACAGGGTGAGTGTGGGAGGTACAGAGAGAAAGAAAGAGAGAGAAAGAATCCCAAGCAGGCTCCACACTGTCAGTGCAAAGCCTGATGCAGGGTCAAACCCACAAAGCCGTGAGATCATGACCTGAGCCAAAACCAAGAGTCAGGTGCTTAACTGACTGAGCCACCCAGGCGCCACCCCCTCCCCTCTTTAGTTTTTGAAGCAAATCTGAGGCATCTAATTTCATCTATAAATTCATCAACTAATATTATCTCTGAAAAACAAGGACTTTAAAAATATATTATCATAATATCATTATCATGTCCATAAAAATTAGCAATAATCTAGTTATCTAGCCAAGTTTCAAATTTTTTTCATTCATAAGTTTCATTTTTTTTCCCCTTAAGAGTTTGTTTGAATCAAGATGCAGATAAGGTCCACATGCTGTGAGTGGTTAATATGGGCTTTGAAACTGTACCTGCTGATGAAGGGTCAGAGGCTAGATGATCACAGTCTGACCAGGCAACTTCTTGGACTGTATCGCTTGGACTGTGGGATAGAGCCGGGCTTGCATTATGAGAGTGGGGGCCTTACCCCACTGGGACGGGATCCCCTGTAATCTGGGGGCCCTGCCACCTCAGGTCTGGGAAACCTCACAGTTCAGAGGACTTTAGAGTTAGTTAGACCTGCTGCACAAGTGCCCTGTGGCACACATCTGAGTTCTAGTCCTTCACCTGTGTCTCTACTGCTTCAGCCTCAGCTGCTACTCAGGCTCACAATTGATGTTGAGTTCTAACTATGGAGCAGGAAGTCTGCTTGGCTTCTGGGACAGCGCCTGGCATTCATCTTGGCAACAGAGGATGCCATCTGTTTGTGGGGTGCTTTATGAACTGGTAAGAGGAAAATTGAAACAGGCTCTGGGCCCATAGATTTTTGAGGAATTGGTGATGACATTGAAGATTTCTTGGTTCTGTTTCATGAAATTCAAGTCATCCTGCACAGGCACTCTCAGCTGTGGGTAGGAGTAAGCAAAGGCCATGCCCAGCAAGAACTTCTTAGAGATTTAGTTGATACCTCCTCAGTCTTCTGCTGGACCCTGGGCTCTCCCAGCTCCCCAAGGGCAATCTCATACCAGCCAGTGATTCTAGGATCTTTGGCAGGACGGAGTGGTGGTGAGCAGTTACCTTGTGTTGCAGCTTGCTGCTGTCAGCTCACTGCAGGTAGGGGGGCTCTGGTAGTGTGAGCGGCTTGCAGGCTGAGCTGCATGCCGCACTGTCCCTCAGAACCCCCTCTTTCCGATGTCCGTGGCAAGATCATCTCAAAGCCCCAGCACAACAGCCAGATTTGCCAGTCTTCTGCCCCCTCCATCTCCCAACGTTTTATTATGAAACATTCAAATATATGTAAAAGTTGAAAAATTGTGCAGGTAGGGTAAACATTGTGCTGTGTGTGTTTTAGCACACATTTGCATATACATCCATTAGTCAATCCCACTTACATTTCTCATGTTTCAGAGTAAGCTGCAAACATTAGTTCATGTCCCCCCTTAAGTCCTTAGGAGATCATTAATTGGAATCCAATATTTGTAAAAAATTGAGGTATAATTGACATAGACTGAAATGTAAAAATCTTACTTTGGGAAGAGTCTGATAAATGCGTCCGATTTGGTAACCCAAAGCTCTGCAAAGATAAGGAACATTGACATTTCTTTTAATGTCTCCCCTCTGCAGAGGCAACCACTGTTTTGATTTTTATGTTTAATAAAGTGTGCTTTTAAAACTCCTTTTGAGGGTTATGCATGTGGATACATGTAGTTTGTTCCTTTTTTAGTACCTGGTACTGTTCTATGAATATATCAGAATTCATTTTTCTTTGTAAGATCTGTTTAGTGAGTATTTTCTTTCAGTCTGTGGCTTTCTCATTTATTTTCTTAGTGGGTTCTTTTGACAAGCCAAAATTTGTCCTTTTGATGAATTTTATCAGTTTTTAGTTTTATAGTTTCTGCTTTGTTGGGTCTATCTTAAGAAATCTCTGCCTACTGTCATCATCATAATCTAATTTTACTTTAGAAGCTTTGAAAGCTTTAGCTTTTACAGTTACATCTATGATCAATCTCAGATTTATTTTAGTATATGGTGTGCCTAGAGGTTGAGGTTCCTATTTTTCTGTGAATATATACAGTTGTTCCAGCTCCGTTGGTAAAAACACGTGCCTCAGTGGGTTACTTTGGAACCTTTGTCAGATACAAAGTGACCATGTAAGTAGAAGTGTGTTGCCGGGCTCTTTGTTCCGTTTCATTCAGTACCACACTGTCTTGAAGTCATTCTTGAGGTCAGATAGTGCAAGTCCTCCAATTTCCCTTTTCTTTGAAGATTCCCCTGCATAGTCTATATCAGGAGTTAGCAAACTGCGCCCCCTGCTCCCACGCCAGCCAAATTTGGCATGTTGCCTGTTTTTAAAAATCCCACTTGGTGAGGTACTGTTATTTGACATGGAGACCAAGCCTGGTCTGTCCCCTTCCCCTGTTGGCAGCTTCTGGTACCAAGTGTTGGAATCGTACGTGGGAGTTGATGACTCAGTCATCTTTGGCCAGCTGCTCTATTTGAGATGACTGGGCTCTTTAGAAGGATAGAAAGAGGAATACTGGGAACTGAGTGTCACTGGGGCGGAGAGTGAAAGTGACTGCTGTGGTTATTAAGATTATCTGTTTCTTGTATCAGTTTTGATGAATTGTATTTTTCAGGGAATTTGCCTGTTTCTTCTAAGTTGTCATATTTATTGACAAAGTTAATGGGAGCCCTCTCTTAAATATGTTTAGGTTCTATAATTTTGTTCTTTGTTATTTCTTTTCTATTTACTCAGGGCTATTTGCTCTTTGTTTGCTTAACATAGAACGTAAGATCATTGATTTGAGAGCTTTTTTTCCCTAATCTTTTAAAGCAATAATTTTCTCTCTAACCTCTGTTTTAACTGCTTTGCATAAGTTTTTGTATTTTAATATTCAGTTTAAAATGTTTTCTAGTTTCTCTTAGGATTTCTTCTTTGATCCCTGGATTTTATAGAAGTGATTAATTAATTTCCATATCTTTGGAGTTTTTCTAGATCTCTTCCTCTATAATCAGTTTCTAATTTACTTCTGTTTTTGTCAGTGAACATTCTCTGTATGTTCTCTCAACCCTTTCTTATTTTTTGAGACCTGTTTTATTGTCCAGCACATGTCTGTTGGTGAACATACCAGGTGCACTCAAAAAGAATGTGTTTCTGGAGTTACTGGGTATTGTGTTCTGTAAATGTCAATTATAGGTTGTGATTGATAGTGTGTTCAGATCTTGTAGGTCTGCTTTACTGATTTGTGTAGGTAACTTACCAGTTATAAATAGAGCAGTTAACACATGATTGTGGATTTGTATTATTTTCTCTATTTTATTGTTTGCCTCATTTATTTTGAAACTCTTAGGGGCCAACATTTATTATTACTGTGTCCTCCTGATAAAGATGACTTTCTGTCTTAGACAGTTTCTCTCTCTATCTTTGGTAATACTTTTTTCTTCTTTGAAAAGAAGAACGTCTTTATATTGTTGCAGCTCTAAAGTGATGGGCCATTTTGAAGCTTTTTATCTTTTCTTTCTAGATATGACTATGATGTACCCATGTGTGTTTTATGAGAGTCTGTGTATTTATCCTTCTTGGCATTTGCTAAGCTTTGTTAATCTGTGGATTTGTCTTCATCAAAATTGTTTTAACATTGAAAATTTTTTTGACCCTTTTTTCTTCAGATACTTTTTTTCCTGCCTTATTCTCCCTCAACTCTCTGCCTGAGACTTTACCTGCATGTATGTTAAGACATTTTGATATTGTCCCACAGGTCCCTGAAGGTCTATTAATTTTTTTCTCAATCTTTCATTCTTTAAATTTCTATTAATTTATATATTCAAGTTTACGTAACTACTTTTTTCGACCCCAATCTCCAGTCATCAGATTGGACGGTTTCTGTTTATCGACCCCTGACTCTTGTGTTATCTCCATATGCTAGTTTTTTATGTGGAGTTACTTTGATATTTTCCAGTTCTGTAATTTACATTTGATTCTTTTCTGTAATTGTTCCCTCTGCTGAGATTTCATAGTTTTATTCATCGTAAGCTCTTGCACATGGGGATACAAGCTGCCTTAAATCATTGTCTGCCACTTCCAAAGGTGACAGATTTGTCACCACTGGTTGCTTTTCTTTGATTGTAGGTCACACTTTTCTGTTTCTTTGTATATTTTGGATTATATCCTGAATATTGGAAATGGTGCATTGTAGAGCCTCTGGATCATGTTTTGTTCCTTCCAAAAGTATTGGTTTTGTTTGTTTCTTTTGTTTGCTTTTTACTTCAACAAATTCTGCTTCTTATAGAGGATACCAGTTAAAATCTCTACTCTGTTCTTTTAGTCTTTATTGAATTGCTTGGAGTCAGCCCCGCACTTAGGGCAGGGGTGAGCCAGAGATCTGGGCAGAGTTTTCTGGCTGCTCCTCTCTGATTCTCTCCTTCCTTGGATTTGCTGCTCACTTTCCAATTGCTGTAGTTGCTGCAAACTCCTCTTTGAGACTTCGGGATTTCTGTGTGAGTTTTGCCAGCTCTCATTGTCACAGATCGTGTCCTGCTTTCTAGTGATGATCTTTAAAAAGCAGCAATTACCCAATTCCTTTTCCAAGATTCTATTTGCTGTGGTTGTTCCCTAGTGTCTTCTAGTAGTTTTTATGATGTACGCAGAGTTTTTAGTTATCTGCTGGAGAGTTGGGTTTTAACGTGAGTTATTCTGACATTACTAGACGTGATACCTGCTTTGCTTGCCTATTAGATCTTTGTTTTCTGTAAGTTTCCCTTCCAGTTACTTACCCCTGTTCTCTCTCCCTCTCTTCCTTCCACCTCCCCTGCCCTACCCCACCCCCCTTCTCCCTTCTCCAGCCCAGTAGTTTGTTCAGTAGTTTCCCACTGTTTGGATTTTGCTGATCAGATCCATGTAGTAATATCCGTGCTCCTCTGTCATCACACTTCCCAGGAAATCGGTAGTTGGATCTAGTAGCTTCTTGAGACTCGTGTTTAGTTTGGAGGAGGGAAGACCCGGTGTCTCACTGGTTGGGTGGTGTGTTCTTTCATGGAGAGACATGTTGGCGGCGCGGTCATGTTAGCGGCTGTTCTCGTAGTTCTCTGTTCCGACACCCAGACATTCAGGGTGAAGTGCTGACTTCTGACTAAGTGATTTTCCAGGTGCGGTGTGGGGACCTGCTGGGGATCCTTGAGACCTTTCCAGGGATTCTGTAAAATCAGACATTTTTAGTAGTGGTTTGAAGACTTCATTTACTATTTTTACTTAAATTCTCATGATTATACAGTGGAGTTTTTCAGAGCTATATAACATAAAAATGCAGAGGCAGATGAGAAATCAGGTAGTCATGAAATTCGCAAAGATTTAAAACACTTTCTTTCACTAATGTTTTTGGTTTTGGAAAATACAGCTATTTTAATGAATAAAATTTACATTAATGTGCAGTGCTTTTATCATTCTTTTTTAAGTACATTAAAACTACTCATAAATATCAGGTATACTGCACATAAAACTATATATGGTTCTCAATATTTAACTTTTTTCAAAATGAGTTCCAGAACATCTTCCAACAATGACCAATTATGTTTTTTTCCCAAATATTAGGAAATTAATGTATTTGATGTGTTTCAGTCTGTTGTAGTTATTCTTATTGGTGGTCAAATCGTCTCCTTTGGACATGGAGATAATCTGTTTTGGAAACCTACTTAAAACTCATTTCTTTGCAGATCTCATTTTTCCTCACAAGAGCTTTGCCTGCATATTCCTTTTCCTTTTTTTCTTTTTGATTAGCCTGTGCGCCACCCATGTACTCACAAATGTTCCAAGAAAACGAAATATTTTTTTCCCTCATGATTAATTTACACAGACTATGGTACAGATCAGGTTTACTTCAGAGGCTTGTTGTGCATTTGGGCCAGAGGCTACATTCCCAACCTCAGTCAGCTGCCTGGCAAACGCATGCTTTGAGTCACCAGGACAACCAGACAGTATGTGTCAGTACAAATCCATTGCTGTCTTTGAGCCTTAGGTTGAGTTAAACAATGAGTAGTGCTCCTGTTAGAGGTGGGTCACCGGTATTGATGCTACCCCTAAACCATCGATAACCCACAGACAGTCTTCCTGCACATTGTGACAAGCACGTAAAACTGTACTTAATATCAGTTCTGAAGGAGATGTGATCAGCTCACCTTCCCCATTCTGCTCTCTCAGTACCGTGTTTGTTCTTGTTAATATTCTGGGAAATGTAAAAATTGAAAACTTACTCTGTAGAGAATAAGAAACATAAACCTTTGGTTAATCTTATCTTTTTGGCAGTCTTGCTTATGGTATTCATAACTGTCTTTGGGAATGAGAATGCTGTGCTTTATTTAAGACTTAGGAAGGCTTCACAAATTAAGTGTAGAACAATTGGAACCAAGACACTGGTGGGAGTTTTTTTTCTCCTCTTTAGATAATGATTCTAAAATTCATCCAAAAAAACAAAGAAGTAAAATTATTTGGGAAGAATTAGTACACCAAAGACTAAATAGGATAGGCTTTACTGAGACCCTAAGTATATATCTCTGTGTTTATAGGCAATAATTTGCAATATAAACTTGCAGTAATTACAACAATCTGAAACTAGAATAGGCACAGCTCTATAGACTAGGTCCTCAGATATGCTATAATCTTTATATTTAACTGTATAAAGTTACTATAAAATAAACACATTTCAGCAGTTGAGTTGGAAGGAATTGGTTATTCAGTAAATGGAAAGTCAGAGGGTGAACTGACATGGTAGACCGAAATTAATTTCAGAAGTATTTTAGGGTTAAAATTTTAAAGCACAAAAAAAGCAATAAAAATATAGAAAATATCTTATAGTATCTCCCTACAAGATACTTAATCAATCCCAAAGGGAAAAATAGTGATTTTAGTATGAAGAAATCTGGCATCTGTCAGTTAACATCCTCTGGGAATGGGACTGACGGACGTTGTGTGTCTCCTGATGCGGTGCTGGAAAAGGATGCATCACTTACCTCGTATTCCTCACCAAGATGCATCACCTAAATTTACTCATGGGAAAAACCTAAATAAAGGAACATACTGCAAAATAATTGGCCTGTACTCTTCAGAGATGTCAAGGTTATGAAAGACAGAGACGCTTGTAGGAACTGTTCCAGATTAAAGGCAATAGGACACTTTCGAATTCTCTACCAGGCAAACCTTTTCCTTTCGCCATAAGGGACACTATGAAGATAATTGGCTAGTCTGTGGATTAGAGAACAATGTACATTTCCTGATTTTGATTATTTTGCTTATGGTTATGCAAGAGAATGTCTTTATTTTTTAGGAGATAGATATTTATGAAGAGAAGGTTCTAAACCATTTAAAGTTTAGAAAAAATTTTGTCTATCTCAGGAGAGAATGATAAAGTAAATGTTAACGTTAGAGACTTCGGGTAAAGGGTATAGGGGAGTTCTTTTTTTTACTATAGTTACAAATCTGATGTAAAACCAATTATTTTATAACTAACAGACAAACTAAATTGTAGTGTTTAAGGATGTAAACACTTGAGGGTAGATAATAAAAAAACATAAGTGATTACTATAAAAATTAATAGAAAATATAGCTGACTATTTAACATTTAAACGTGTAAGGGCTTTATATGCTAAAAGCAATGGAAAATCACAAAGTAAATATTGATAAATTTAGCCAGCTAAAACTGGGAAGCTTGTTAAAGGCAGCATACAAAATTAAAAGAACAATTTTTTTGTTACCCATACAGAGTAATTAATTTACATAACTCATTATTAGTTTGAGAAAGGAGGGCAGTTGATAATCTTACTCGAAACCAGTGTGACTTCACTAATATAATAAATTTTACATTTATAAAGCTTTTTATAATTTGCAAAGCGTATTCATGAATAAACATGTGTTAGCTTAGGGTTGGGGAGGGCTTACCAAGCCCACATGCTCCTTGCGGAAGAAAGAGAGGGGGAAGACTCCCTCCTGCCTTGGGAAAAACCTCAACATAAAGAAAGAAAACCACACAGCTTATTGGACCAGGGATGGACAGCTAACCCTGGGGACCAGTGACTAATCTGATCTTCCCTCTTAAAAGAAGCTGAATTAAGGTTCACAGAGGCTAGATTCAAATGATGAATCACTTAAACCAAAAAGACAGGATGTACTTGGGCCCTGTGCAGTCTTAACAAGTTAAACAGGGGGAAAAAAAGTGTACGTAAGGTAAGCAAGAACAGGGACTTAGATATAGTGTGAAAAGCAAAAGTGATCCAACTGTGTGTTGGGGGGTGGTGGCGTGCACAGGGGCTTAGGAAACAGATTCACAGTCTACCTAGGTCCCAAATGGCTTTTTCTTTTTGCAGCCCAGTTTCCCTTAGAGGTTTTGTTTTCTTGGTGTTGCTCTATGGTTTCTGTAAACATGTTTTATCTGAGCTAGTGTGGCTGGGTTTTCGTTCTTTGCAACCTCTCTGGTACGCAGTTTGACATTAGCGATGTGTAGTGAGGTCAAGCCTGGGAATGTGCTGTGCATCGTGTATACTGCCCTCTACTCAGTTGCCATGGTAGGTTTCTAAATTACAGCTACTGGTCTCCTGCATAAACCACAGATGCTTGCAAATAGGTTTTCGTTTAATTTCTCTCTAGTGTTTAAGTATTTGCTGCTTTTATGTTTTGTTTCTTTGTACTTGTCAGTTATGTAGAAAACCAGTGTCAGGTACCTGTTAATCCTTAACCTGAAACTGAACTAGGTACTTTTTCTCCTTTATTCTCTAGTGAATGAGTCCATAGAATAAGCTGGGCCTTAGATAGTCCTCATTCTTGGAAAGTACTTCCTCCAGGGAAAGGCTTCTTTCATGTGAGTTTTAACTCTGTTATTCCCCATGCACATTATAATACCTGCCTCTAGCGCAGGCTTTTATTTATTATCATCTTTAAATCGTTATTATTTTCGGATGCTGGGATGGCATCAAAGAAAGTCCACAGTTGCAGTTTAAGTCAGGGGTTGGCAGAGCTTTTCTGTAATTTGTCAGATAGTAAATACTAGGTTTTGTGTACTGTACAGTCTCTGGTGTAACTACCCAGCAAAGCAGCAGAGATAGCAGATCAGCCAGTGGGCGTGACTGTGTTCCAGTGAAACTTCAGCTGCTAACACAGACAGAAGGCCACATTTTAGCTTGTGAGGTGTATTTTGCTAACCTCTGGTCTATACAGAATATGAAAATTCAGATCCGTGAATTTATTACCTTCTGCATGAATACGTTAGTATGCTAAGTGTTCTAGGTCAGCCTATATATTTTAGGTGAAACGGAAAAAAGATGATTCCTTCACTACATGTATTTCAACACTGTTAGGAAGTTGCTTTCATTCATGTGCTAGGTTATTTTTTTAGTGTCTGCTGTGTGTCAGGCTCTGAGAATACAAATAGTGGTGAATCAGAGAAAATTCCTGCCTCATGAGATTTACATTTAGAGGCTGTGAGATAAAGGGCCTGAAGACAGTTTGTTGTAGTGGTGTGTATGTGAGATTTGGTGTGGGAGGCATTGCCCCCCGCCGTGGGCTGGGAGGCTGAGGGAAGACCTTCTGAGGAGGCCTTGGTGGCTGGAAAGTCACGGTAGTGGAGGAGCCCGGAGAGGTAGCTGGGGGTTGGCTCCCGCGGGGCCTAAATAGGTGAAGGATTTGAATTTTATGTTAAGGAAGCCATTATGCGGTAGATTATGCTTAAATTAAAAAAAAAAAAAAAACTCTGAGATTAAATAAATTGGATTTGAAAGAAGTTTTGCTCTCTCACCTATCAGTTTTTATGTCTGGTTCACAAAGGCTCTGGTGCCTTAGTGGTCTGCACATAAAGCTTGTGTGTGCCCATTTTCAGTGAATCAGTTGCATATGTTCTAATTCTTGCACATTTTTTTAAAACCAAATTTAAGATGAAATATACCGTACAATCTGAAAAAGAACTGTTTCCTTTATATAAGGTATATGGTTAGTGTCTTTGTTTCTCTAAACATTGTTAATGAGTATCCTTCAGATAGGCTATAGCTGAGACATACCAGTCAGTCTAGAAATATTAGCATAGACCTGCTAATGTAGACTGGATGAGCGTAGGGAATATTAATTATTCAACTTTAACTTGAATCATAACATATATCAGATATTTTTCTGATTTGGGATGTTTAGGGCAAATTAAGGCAAAAAAATGATCTTTTCAGAGCAAAATAATCTATTGCTGTTACATGGTATCTCTCTAGAGAGCTTTTAATTGTATTTCCTGTTAATATTTATTTCTGTACAGTTTTCTTTGTGCTTTCAGAGAGTGGGCATTTGTTACTTGTTCATGAATTTTTCAGTTCTGTAAGCCTCCAGTTATTTGTTTCTGTGTTTTATGGGCAATATTGCCAAATGCTGTAATTATATCTTATGGAGTCAGTAATCCTCCTTTTCCTCTAAGGAGTGAAAGGGCAAAAGAGTCTGAAATCTAGTTGGATATATGTAGATTGACATAATGTAAAAAGGTCCTTTAATTCCAGAGCGTCTTTCTGTCCTTTCCTTCTTTTTTAAAGTGTATTTATTTTGAGAGGGAAGAGAGAGAGAGAGAGAGAGAGAGAGAGAGAGAGAGAGAGAGAGAGAGAGAGAGATCCCAAGCAGGCTCTGCGCTGGAACTCAAGACCCATGAGATCATGACCTGAAGCAAAATCAAGAGTGGGTTGCCCCACTGACTGAGCCGCCCAGGCGCCCCTCCGTTCCTTATTTTTTTATCTTTTTACCTAGAGGTTGCAAACAGAGTCCAGTCACAATGTTTATTCTTTGTATCCTTTTTATGAAAACAAGGGTTTGTCAGAATAAAGGTAAATCGCCACTCACGCAGTTTCTGCTCTGTTTTGCTGTCCATGAGAGGATTATAAACCCTTATCTATTTTCCTTCTCAAGCCTAGCGCAGCACTGTTTTCTGATCCTTCCTTTTTTATATGAGTAATTGAGAATTAATATGGATGTTTCCTATCTTTGACGTCTGTAATTGAGTTTGTTACATTGCTTGTGCTGCATATATTGATTATCATGATTTAGGTGCTGTGCTGGATGGCTTCCATCTGCCCTTCTAGCTCTGGTCTTCACCCTACTCTGGCTCCAGGCCACTCATTTGTCTGGATACACAGATTGGCTTTCTTGACTCCTGGCTTCCAGTTGGGTTTAGCTGATGGGGAATATTGTCAACAGCTCAAAGAAAGAAAGGAAGAAGGAGGGGGAGGTTAAAATATTTACTTTCTTCTTCTGTGTGGGATTTCTTGTATCTTCTCTGCATCCTTCCTTTGAAGGCCAAACTCCCATCAGTTAGCCCTCTTCATTTTTAAGGTTACCTCTTCCTCTCTTCCCTTCCCTGCCAGTGGGTGGGGTCGGGCGGCTTACTGAGGAGGGGGAACTGAATTCTCATGTGTGAATTCTTTACCGCCTGCCTCTGCATTGTAAATAGTCTATTAAATTTTTTTTTTCAAATTTCTCGAATTGGGTATGCCACCTGTTTTCTGTGGCAACCCTGACCAATAAATATGCTTTAGAGTATTTTGGATTGTGTCAGTGGCTATAATGAGTACAAGTGGATTAGCACTAGAATGGGGAAAATTATTCGGACAGTCTCATGGGTTTATTCTTATTGGCTGATGTGTAATTTTAAAATAAATGATGTGTGGTTTTCAACATTATTGGTATATTTATTGATGTGGCACAACTCATTATTTTAAGCATTGTGGGGAATTCAGAAGTAAATGAGACACGTGAAGTAATTCATATATGAGGTAATTGGTATTGAGTCTCATGTGAGAAGTTCAAAGTGCTATAGAAATGTGGAGGAGGAAGACTTTTTTTTTTTAAATCAAGACCATGGATTCTGTCTGCTCTAGGATAGAAGGAAGACCAGTAGTTTCCTGTGTTCCTGAGGAGTCCTACTTCCCAGTCCTTGCCTACCTCAGTATTCCATAACCCACTCTGAAAATGATCACAACTAGTCCTAGTTAAAGTTCACTATATATACCGGTTCCAGAGTGGAGAACACACAGTAACTCCTTTAACCCTTCCACCATCCCTGTGAAGCAGGTTCCGTTACTAAACAGAGTTGGGATTTAAATTCAGGCTGTCTGGTTCCCCTTGTCCAGGCCCTGAACTACCCCAGCCATCACATTGTTCTATAATTAGAATTGATTATCCACCTCCCTAAAAGAGATTACCAAAACTAATTCCATCATGAGTGCAGTTCTTTCAGATGGTGGCTTTCAGGTATCATTCTTGCTCCTCAGTGGTGTTTCTGGGCCCCCAGCACTGTGCTTCTACTGCCAGTAGATTTTGTCACCTGTTGCTTCTTGTTGCAGTCAGACCCCCTCTTTCATTACAGATTTTAGCCCCTTACGTAATGTCTTTTTTCTCCTAGTGTTAATCTTATTCTTCCAGTCTAACTGTCCACATAGATAATCCACATGATTTTCATAATAATAGATAATTTGGCCTCCTGAATTCCTCGACTTCCTATCTCTAATAATCCTTCATCTTATTTTAGATATCTTATTTTTCGATAACTGAATCACCTCTCAGAGTTCAAGTTCAAGCATCCTGTTCTCTGACCACCTCTACTTCTCTCTTCCTAGCTCATTCCCTCTAATTTCTAAATCCCAGCAATTGGGACTGCAGCCCACTGAGGCTAAACTTCTTGTCCATCATCCTCATCATGTCTTCGTTTGTCTTACCTTAGATTTCATGGTCTGTTATAACCACTTTTTTTTAACTTGTTGTATTTTACCTTGAAAGCCGTCACTCAACTCCTTTGTATCTAAATAGCCAGATGAGGCTGGAGGGAAACACAACTATTAAGACGAATTTCACTGTAATACAGCCATGAGCCCTCAGTGCTGCCTGCTATGCTAGTAATTCACTCTCCTGCTCTCCTTTAGCTTTGAAAACCGTCCCTTTTCAGGTGTTACTGTTTATTATTTTCCTAACAGAACAGAACGAACAAAAAACTGTATACTTCCCCTTCACCAAATCTAGAAACCTGAAAGAGCAATTTTAGTAGAATGGCTGAAACAGAAGCCATCTCTCCAGAGATGAAAATGTGAATGAGTCTCAAAGAGATAGACACTGTGGTGTTTTCCCAGATGTGTCCCAGGAACACTGTTTCTGCTAAATGAATCTTGCCCAACACCAGGATTAGTGATTACGTAATTTTGAGAAATACAGGAAACCATATGTAGTATATATATGGAGAGAACGTTTCCATTTGCTGGCCTAGATTTTACTAAAACATCGGTTTGCAAACTTTGACTTATTTCACAGTTCCACAGAAGGTTTGCTGAAGCACACATTGCTGGCTACCAGCCACTCTTGAGGTTCTGATCTCGTAGGTCTTGGATGGGTCCTGAAAGTTTGTATTTACAAGTTCTTAGGTGCCCTTGATGCCGCTGATCCAGGGAGTTGGGAAACCCATTTTTGCGAGCTGCTTCGCTTAGGTACAACTTCAGCTGCCAAGAGTGGCAGGTGTGGTTAGGATCTTGAGCAATAAAGGAGACAGCTATTATGGGGTAACATCGTGAGAAATATGAACTAAAGATTTGTCCTGTCAGAGAGCAGGGGCAGAACTGCAACAGTTAGTAGGGGATCTCCAGTGATGTCCACTGGCTGCTGCCGCCAGGTATCTCTGCTTTGCATCACCTTGATGAACGAGTGCCAGGACAGTAACTTAATGACCTGGCTTCAGCCCACCTCCTTTTTGTTCGTATGCTCCTTATTCATTCACTATTTGTTTTTAGTTTTAAAAAGTTACGTATGGCCAAGGCACCTGGGTGGCTAAGTTGGTTAAGCATCCAACTTGATTTGGGCTTGAGCCATGATCTTGTGATTTGTGAGTTCTGAGCCTCATTTCAGGCTCTGCGCAGTGAGTGAGCACAGAGCCTGTTTGGGATTCTCTCTCTCCTTCTTTCTTTGCCCCTCCCCCTGTACATGCATGTGCTCTCTTTCTCTCAAAATAAATAAATGAACTTAAAAAGTTGTATATGATCGTTAATAAGAATTTTTAGCCTGCAAAGACTAAATGTCATTAAGTGTCCTGAACTAATTGTGTCCGTTATGGTTAATAAATCTTTGGCTTTGGGCAAATAATTACCATGTCTCTTGTTTTCTCATTTGGGAGTTTTTAAGACAGAAGAATTAGAAACTTCCAGTTCTCCCTTTATAAACGTAATTGCAAAGCCACAGGCTCTTTCAAAATTCCATTTTCAGAGAATCATTAGTCAGGTTTCTGACTAAGGAGAGTTCATTGTGGTTCTTTTTAAGTTGCTCTATACAGGGTTGACAGTATTTCTGGCAGTAAGTTGCGTTACCATTTTTGGGTGTACTTCTTGGGCTTTGCCATGGAATTCTTATAGTGAGATTGTGCCTTAGCCGAGGACTCATGCGTGTCACCTGCACTGCCTGAATGACATCACAGTGACGACTGCATCTGGAGTAGGAGGGACCACAAGAAAAATTGTTTTGAAGTCTGCTTGGGGTGTGGAGAGAGGAAAAGGGGGAGTCCTTTTTCTGGTTCTTCCTTCTGCCTTCCCCATTTCAGTGAGCAGGGAAGATTGAGAGGAGTGCTGCTTTTTATTCTACGATCCCTCCAGGTTCTTTGGGCTTTTTGAAGCTCCATACCGGATGTGCTTTACACAGTGTCATAACTGGTTAAATTTTTAAAGGATACAATTTTGGAAACTTGTGGACTGGTTTCTTATAGCTTTACTGAAGAATAATTAATTACGATAACTCGTATATATTCAGAGTGTATAATTTTGATGAGTTTTGACCTATGTGAAACCATCGCTGTAGTAACAGCACACTATACTAACAGCACGTATGACAGCATTTTCATTATCCCGAAGAGTTTTTTTGTGCCCGTTTGTAATGTTTGCACTAATCTGCTTTCTGTCACTGTGGATAAATGTATATTTTCTAAAAGTTAAATGAGGAGAATCCTACAGTATATACTTTGGAGGAGGATCTGACTTCTCAGCATGTAGTTGCTGTATCAATAGTTTATTCCTTTTAATTGCTGAAGAGTATATCCTACTTGGATATTCCAAAATTGATCCATTCAACCTGTTGATGAACCATTTGGGTTGTTTCCACTTTGGAGTTATTAGTAAAGCTGCTGTGAACATTTGAGTACAAATCTGAGTGTAGACAGGTATTTTTATTTTTGTTGGGTAAATACTTAGAAGGGATGGCTGGGCCATATGGTAGGTGTATATTTAACTTGTAAGAAACTGTAAACTATCTTCCAAAGTGGTGGTACCTTTGGAACCTTTGTGAGTGTCCCAGTTGTTTCACATTGTTACCAACACATGATATGGTTCATCTTTTTATTTTGAGCCATTTAGTGGTATCTGTGGGTGCCTGTGCAGTGGATCTCAGTATCATTTTAATTTTCTACGTGACTAGTGCTGCTGTGTATATCGTTCATTAAGTATCTGTTGAACTTCCCGCTGACTCTTACTGATCTTTTATCGTTGAGTTTTAGAATTTTTAAATATATTTTAAATTCAAGTTCTTACCACATAGATCACAGAATCTTAACATATTTTGCAAGTACTTTTTTTATCAGTTGGCTTCCCTTTTCATTTTTTTCTTTTAAGTCTTTGGAAAAACAATAGCTTTTTTTTTTTTAAGATTTTATTTTTAAGTAATCTCTACACATGACATGAGACTTGAACTCAGAACCCTGAGATCAAGAGTCATATGCTCTACTGATGAGCCAGCGAGTTGCCCTAAAGAGCAAGTTTTATTTTTATTCATTTATTTTTCATTTATTTTTTATTTTAGAGAGACACAGAGAGAGACTAGCTTAAGCATGCTCCATGCTCAGCACATCACCAGACGTGGGGCTCAATGCCAGGACCCTGGCATCATGGCCTCAGCTGCAATCGAGTCAGACACTCCACTGACTGAGCCGTCCAGACACCACAAGAAGAGTAGCTTTAAATTTTGAAGTCCATGTTACCAGATTTTTCTTTATAGTTCTCTGCTCTTTGTGTTCTATTTGAGTTCTGCATCATTTCATTTCTTTGAATTTTTTCTAAAATGTTAAATATCTTAGATTCTTATTTTTTAGCCATTAGTGGGAAAAAGCATGGGAGGGAAATACAAAGCTAGAGTTGTATCTGCTTTGTGTTTTTGTTATTATTATACTTTAAGCTCATATTGTTTATGATTCTAGTACTTTGTTTTGTTGTTGTTGATATATATATATATTTTTTTTTTTGAGTAACCTCTTACCCAATATGGGGCTCAAACTCACAACCCTAAGATCAAGAGTCACATGCTTTACCAGCTGAGCCAGCCAAGTGCCCCTAATTTGGTTGATTTTTAAATTTGTCAAAGATCCATGAAATTGCTCCAGGTCTGATTCCTCTGTTTTATGGGGAGAGGGAACTGAGGTTTATAAAGGTTACACAGCTTTGCTCGTGGCTTACAGTTTAATGATCATTCCAAGACCAAAAAGCCTCAGATCTATTCAAATCCCATTTCATTATTTGTTTCCCTATGAGGTGTTACTCTTTATGATGCTGTTGCTAAGATTTTACTGCATACTGGAATATATTAAAATAAATTTAGTTCATTCATTGCTCATTCATTTCACTTTGTGGTAATATTCTCATTGAAAGCAGCGGTATTAAGTAGGTTAGCTTTTTGAAAGAATCATAATTTTCCCTTAAAATTTCATTAAGTGAAGATGTTGAATTTAACACTTTTGTTTTTTTAATTCTTTCCAAAGGTCTGTAAACAGATTTGGCTAGGATTATTTGATGATAGATCTTCAGCAATTCCAGACTTCAGGGATCCACAAAAAGTGAAAGAGTTCCTACAAGAAAAGTATGAAAAGAAAAGATGGTGAGTGAATAGTTTGTTTTTAGAACAAAAGCTCCCAAAATGACATTAATTATGGGTAAGATTAATCTGACAGAAGGAAGAAAAGAATTAGAAATAAGTAGTTCTATAGGAAATAAGGAAATAGGTATTTAGGTAGCTAGATACTCCTTATATTTTGGCATTTTATTGGATTTGGTTTCAAAAAGCCTTACTTCTACTTAAATCACTTGTGCCTAGCAGCAGCCCAGCCCGTTCCTTATTCCCAGGCCTCGTACCCTTTTTGGAAAGCTAGGGATCCTTCCTTCCTTCTCTAGCCCTACTAGCTTCTCAAGACATTCTAATTTTTATACAGCCTCTTTTCTTAAAACCTTCATTTATTTTGCAGGTATTTATTTAGTATCTTTTATATACAAAGCAGTATGCTAAAGCTCTTGTATAGTAATCCATCCACTTAACTTGCATTTTGCAGTAGGTCTTTGCCCAAAATATTCTCTCTTCTCACCCAAGAAATCATTTTACTCCCTGGTTAAGAAGAAACATTTATTCTCCCCTAACTAAATCCATCAGATGTTCATTTTTAAAAAGAAGTTAAAACCAGTTGGACATATGGCTAGTTCAGCCCTTTAAAAAGCAGAGCAGGGAATGTGCCTGTAAAGCTACTGTTCAGCTACTTTGGACTCTTCATATTTAGCTATATGAGCACAGTTTAATTCAGTTTTTTAAGACCCATTATTCAGTAGCGTATAGTTCCTTCTTGGGGGCTTGAGAAAATCAGGGAAAGAGGCCCAGTAGAGGCAGAAGATGAGGAGGAAGGGAGGCCCGCGGGAGGCCTTGCAGTGGGTTTTGGGTGGGATATCTCCGCCTTCATTCAGTGAGCACAGTGGAGAGGAGTAGCTTTGATGCGCTTGCCCCGCGGACGCCGTGTTCTGCCCTGGCCTCCAGAGGAGACCACTTTCTGCAAGGCAAGGCCAGCTGCAGTGTGGGCCACGTTTAGCAGCACTAGACACGGTAGGTATGAACGCAGATAAAAGCATGCTGGTAAGGTTTTAGTTCAAGACGAGAAAATCTTTGAGGGTGGGGTGATAGCAGAGGCGTGGTGGCGTAAATGACCCTCTGAAGATGAGGAATATGATCAACCTCCTGTCATTTCAGTTCTTAATTTCCAAGACCATGTATCCTGTGCTTAGACCTTTCTTCTTACATAGTGATAGCCTCATTTTTTATTTTCCCAACAGTTTTACCAACTCAGCAAGTTAGTTTGAATAGAACTTGGCTAAGATTTTACATAGTTTATCTTCAGCTAGCAAAAGAAAAGTGTGTATGAGTAAGAGTTGTTAGATTTAAAACCATAGATTTCTTGCATTTATCATGATGATGATAAAATTATTAAATCAAACTATAACCCAAATAACTGTGAACCTCAGATAATTATAATTCGTGTGGGTTTTTGGGGTTTTTTTCTGTCCTGAGAAACAGGATAACAGGATAATAACAAGGATAATACAAATTTCAGCGCTGGCCGTGTCGTGGGAGCGGCCAGCACTCCGGTGGGCCGGGCCCTGTGTGTTTGAGGCACCTCTAACGCGCCTGTGACACATAATGAGAGCGCACTGAGGCGGTTGTTACCGTGATACAAGCACTGTCCGGATGCATCTCCCTGAAAATCCTCACTTCAGGCAACTGCATTGAAAGCCTTGAAGCTAAAAAAAAAACCCAAAAAACATTGAAGCTATTGTTGTCGTAGATCTTAAGGGGTTTTGAAATTGTATGGCCAGTTTTCAAACTCACTTCCTATGTAATACGAGTTTAACTTCTTTACTTTTATTCAGATGAGTGTTTTGAACTAACTATGATTATCTGGTTTTATCCTTTGACAAGAGTTGACTCTACTCAAAACTTGATGCCATCAGCGAATATACCAAATTACAGGAAAGCGGTTGTACTGTTTGTCACTGTCCTATAATAGATAATAGTTAACACTTGTGTAGTTAATACATGTGTACCAGGAACGGTCCTAAGCACTTTACAAATGTTAACTCAGTTATACCTAATGGTAGCCACGTTTCCATTTTATGGATGAAAAATTGGAGGCGCAGAGGGTTGCAGTAGTTTGCTCTAGGTTTCACAGCTACTGAGTGGTAGAGCTGGGATTTGAACTCTGTCTCTAGAATACATAGGTGCTCCTTAACCACTTTGTTTTCCTATGTCTCCTAAGTGGTATGGGGGTGTTTTAGGGGAGAAGGGTAGGGTGGAACAAAGTCCAGAAATAGAACAAAAACCCTTATGTGATCCTAGCCCTAGAGATTAGCATTGCCAGTGTTTGGGCATTATGCTCTTACTGCCTCTCTTTACTTTTCTTCACTGCCTTCCTCCTGTAAATCCTGTGCTTACATGAATGAGATCAAACCTGAAAGACCCTAAAAGTTTGGGGACAACTCTCTTTGTCCAAATGGAGTAGCTGTGCAGTGTTCTGTTATACAGCTGTCAGCATAGTCCCTTTGAATATTTCTCTCCTGATGAATGTTTGATATGTGGCCAGTGGTTTTGAAATTTCAGAGTGCTGATAACATGCATGTCCACGTATCCCTGTACACCTCTCCAGTTAATCCTTGAGGATAAGTTTCTGGAAGTTGTACTTCTGGGACACAACATACCTATTTATGTATTTTAACGGACAGTAACAAAATTTATAAAATTTATGCTCAGAGCAAATATGAATGATATTTTAATTTGCATTTTTATTAGGTTACAAGTGTTTTCATTTCTCTGTCTCCATTTGTGAATTGTTTCTGCTTATTTAGAAATTGAGTTGTTGATCTTACTCTTCTAGATTTGTAATAGACCTTTGTATTTTAGACTACTAACTGTAATGTAATAAATGTTTTCTTTTTTCTGCTCTCCTCCCAAATGTTATTCATGATCTTATACTTTAGTTTTTAAAAATTAGGGTTTTAACTGTTCATCTTGATTAACTAACTGTAAGTCCTCTGTTGTTAAAATACAGTTTATTATATTAATTTTTTTAATAAAAATTGCAAGTAAATGATTGAAACAAGTTTTGTGCTTAGTCTTTATTAGCCTTTCTGAATATTTCACTTAGTGCAGTCTTAAGCTCTCAATTCTGAGAGGGTTTTGAAATAAGATTAATGTCAAAATCGTCTTACAAAAAGTTAGAATTCAGCTTGTCATTTTTAAACACAGTATTCCCTGTATTTTCCTCAGCTAACTGCCTGTCGGATTTTTCATGTTTTAGGTATGTCCCTCCAGAACAAGCCAAAGTGGTGGCGTCCGTTCACGCGTCTGTTTCAGGGTCGTCTGCCAGTAGCACGAGCAGCACGCCCGAGGTCAAGCCCCTGAGGTCTCTCTTAGGGGACTCTGCACCAGCACTGCACTTACACAAGGGCACGCCCAGTCAGGTGAGTGGTCTGCGTCTGTGTGGAGGCTTCTGCTTCGGGGGGACTGAGTATCGTGGACCTGGGCGGGCTTCAGGACGGTAGCATTATGTCCTCACGGAATAAGCAGTAACCCAGTGGTTTAGATAATACAAAGAGTCTTGGTTCAGTGGTTGGGATATGCATAGTTTTGCTCTTTTTGCTCTTGCAAATTAGCGTTTCTTTGAATGTTCCACAGGTTTGTAAAGGTACATAGACAGGATCCCTGTTAATATCTATCTGTCCTGTAACTACATTAAGTGAAACAGGGCAGTGTGGGACCATCAGAGTTAGAACAGTATAGTCTCTTTGATGTACTTTTACAAGAAACGATCTCTTCAGTAGTAGAACCCTCTGCCTGATTGTAAAGCATGTTCATCCTTGAAACACAGGCAGCTTTGCATTACATACCTTATTTGAACAAACTAAACAGACTGAAATCTTTTATAAATTGGTAAGTTTATGCTTCGGAACTTTGTAACTTGTAAGTTGACTGAGCCGTGACCAGTTTGCTACTCTAGCTTGACGGCATTTGTCCCTACACAGGGATGGTTTGGGGGCATAGTACTATTTGAATTAAAGTCCACCCTTTTTAATAATGCATACTCACTAGGACATCTGGATAAAATTGTTCAGTTTTTACAAGAGGTTTGAGTGAAAGCTAAAGAGAAAGGTACTCTCCCCACATAGAGAGGGTGTATATTCTGTGAAAGTCTCATTCTCTCTCTCTTCGCAGTAAGGCTCGCTTGTGTTCTGAGGTGTCACAGCTGTTAAAATACAGTATTTCTTTGTTTTTGATTCTGTATTTAAAATTGAGAGATAATTTGGGAATACATGTTGAAAATTTGTGCTTTTCTAAAACTACAAATAAAAGATTTTGTACTCTTTAAACCGTGTTCTGAGCTTGGTGAGTTGGAAATAGTGTCAGAGAAAGGTGGCGAGTCTGACTGGACGCTCTGTGCAGTTAACGCGCGCTGTTGCAGTCCCCTGTTGTAGGTCGCTCTCAAGGGCAGCAGCAGGAAAAGAAGCAGTTTGACCTTTTAAGTGATCTCGGCTCAGACATCTTTGCTGCCCCAGCACCTCAATCAGCGGCTACCGCCAATTTTGCCAACTTTGCACATTTCAACAGTCATGCAGGTAAGCAGTTGTCCTCCACGGCTTTTTGCCAGGCATGTGTGCTTAGTACCAAGAGCCGTCATTCTCTTGAAAACTTAAGTGTCGGTGAGTGTGTTCTGTCGACGGCGTGGGCCCACATGGCTGTTGTCATATGTAATCATGTAGCCTGGGCTTTTTTAATCACAGAAGAGATTACACTTAATGTCACCTACTGGCTGACCTCTTTCCAAAGAAAAATGGGAAAAGACTTCAATATTTTTTTTACCCTTTTAATCTGGAAAATTGCAAATACTCAGACATGACAAGGTAATATAACCCTCGTGCATTCATTGCTCATGGCTAATCTGGTTTCATTTATCATTCTACTCATTTCCTCCTGTTACACTATTGTGAAGCAATTTTAGACATAATAATTTATCCCTAAATATTTTACATTTATAAAACAGAGAACTTTGTTAAACATTACCATTATTGTGATATCACTCCCTTCAATAATAGGAGTAACAATGATTATTCATTAGTCACTAGTTAGACTTTCTATTCCAGGTCAGACACACACACACAGAGTTTATTTAAATCAGGTCTCCACATTGCAGTAGGGAGGTATATCACTTATTCTGTGGGTACTTCTTCCATCCCATTTTCTCCTCTGTAGTTTATTTGTTGAAGAAATCTGGTTATTTGTCCTGAGGAGTTTTTTAGCAGTCTGAATTTGCTGAATGCACCACTGTGAGGTCCCGTAACAGGTTTTTCTCTCTTCTGTATTTTCTGTAAATCGATAGTTGGATCCAAATGTGTAATTCATCATAGGTTCTTTTCTTGGAGGGGCATGCCTGCCACTTACCGTTTAAGAAACACCTAGTAATACCAGTGGTTTCTGTTTCTGTAATGTGAGCTGTTGATGCTCAGTGCCAGGATCCATTATGCAAAATGTTGATAATCTAAATTTATCATCCCTTCACTTATGAGCTGAAATATTTCTTTAAAAATCTTTTGATTATCCAATGGTATAGTTAGTGTAAGGAAGTTAATATGTGTTGATTATGGCCATCCAATATCAGTATGAGTTGATTGCCTACCATATTTTAATAATGATCTGTTTTTCCTTTCATATCATTATGAATTCATAGATTTAACATTTGCTACATCTCAAATCTCTTGTCATTATTATCTTTATTTTTTAAATGTTTATTGATTTTTGAGAGAGCATAAGTGGGGGAGGGGCAGAGAGAGAGAGGGAGAGACAGACTCCGAAGCAGGCTTCAGGCTCCGAGCTGTCAGCACAGAGCTGATGCGGGTCTGGAACTCATGACCTGTCAAATCATGACCTGAGCTGAAGTTGGATGCTTAACCGACTGAGCCACTCAGGCTCCCCCATTATTATCTTTATTAATTCTTAAATTATCTCATCTTTAGAGTAGCAATATCTTTAGGTTAGCTGTAGAAGATACAACTTTTTTACTATCAGATTTAACATGTTACAGAGAGTTTAATGCACTTCACCAGAAATTAGAAATTATGGAGTTTTGTGAATAAATGTAAAAACCTTGCTGTTATCTAGGTAATATTTAAAAATTATTTATGTATAGATGTAGTCATTTGTGTCTCTAATTATAATAGTAACTAATGGGAATGGACAGAGAAATGGCATAATGTGAAAAAAAATGGGCTTTGGAGTTAGAATGAGTCCTTATAGTTTGTTTGTGCTTCCTTCTACTTTTTTACAAGGTCTGGTGTAAATGGTTTAAATGCCTACATTGTATTTTTATCAGAGATATGTGTGAAATACCTTTTGGATGCCAGTAAGCTTTGATGTGTAAGTCAAAGAAAGTTTACCTATTATGCGTTGTCCGTGGTTGAGTAAACATCAAACCAAATATAGAGCACTAAAATTACGAATTGATTTAGGTTGTTTCATGGTCATTTTACTTGATCATTTGAAACTTTGCTTTATATTTTTGAATGTATGTATTGGCTAACATTTATTATTTGTCACTGTTTTTCATAACTTTAATTATATAATCAAGAAAAACTCAAGACTCTTTCTAAGACATATATTTTACTATTTAATGAGCATAGCAGAAACAAGTACTTACAGAATTGAATACCTTTTTGTATTCTAGAACTTCTTGTACCTTTTACTCACCTGTGAGATTGTGATGCTGTCCCTTCTTTTTCTTTCAATTTTAGGACCTGGCTTAGATCACGATGGTGTAAATAAAGTATATCGTATATAGGTACATATACATGCCCAGAATGTACTGTTTAAGGTAGTTTGAAAAATTACAGAAAAGCTGCTCTTCAGCCACATTTCTTTCTAGCAAGCATTAAGGGAACTTTTTGTTTTAAATATTAGAGTACCTTCTAAGGGTGTCCTGTAGAAGAAAGTTGTGGTGGAATTTGTGTACATATGTGTGTTGCATGTGTTTGCTTTAAAAGGGGACTGCAGGGTGAAGAGGGTCTCCTTCTTAGCAAAGCTTATGCTGAGAGGGGTGAGAAATCAGGAAGCTTCCGTCGCGGCCTGTGATGGGTTTCCCTTCTCCCATGGTGGCCGAGCAGTGAAAAGTGCAGGAAACCTGGAGCTGCTCCGGTGGGCAGCCAGTCTCCTCTGGCCACACAGCAGCCTCAGCTCTCTGTTCCCACCATGGTTTCTGAGTGCTGGCACCAGGAGTTAGAGAATCCGTGGATGTAGAGTGAACCTTCTGTAATTCTTGAGTAGTTTTCATTTATCTCAGTTTCACACTTAACTGAAATATGATCTGAAATGACTGATAAGTACCAAGTGCTTTTGTAAATTTTCAGTGTTTTGCATGTTTCCCTTGTGTGATTTTTGTTTTTAAGTGCAGTCTATGAGTGTTCACGATTCAGGGGATTGATGCCGTGTTTCTGTGGACTTGTTGGCCACACCCGTTTCTGCAGGTCACTGCAGCTCCGCGGACTGCGTTGGGCCGTGGTGGCGCGCATCCCGTCAGTCACTCCCATGGGATTCTCCTTGAAAATAATAGCCATTATTTTATTGTAGAATATGTTTAAAACAAGGAAAGAAAAGAAACCTATAATTTTATCAGATTGATGGGAGAATGTAGATCTTGACAGTTTTGTCTCTCTTCCACATGTGGTGGAAATGGCAGGAAAGATGCATTCGTGAGGCTGTTGTTTTCCAGCCGTGTTGATTAGGACAGCTCGCCCAAGAGGAGCAGTGCTTACGAGTGCACACTCAAATAAGCTTTTTTTTTTTTTAACTTCATTTGATCCGAGGAGAATAAAATCTATACACAAACTGCAAGAAGAAGCTAATAGAGTTACTCATTTATTTCCTCTTTTTTCATTCTTTGTCTATTTCTCCAGCCTTTGCAAGAACGCTGAATCTTTGTTTTTCCGTGTATGGTTCACAAATACAAAGTCAATGACAGTGGCACTTTCACCCTTGAAATATTCATGTTTTCTTAAAAAAGATTTTATGGTGAAAATTTCCTCTGTATAGATTGATATGACAAATGGAACCTTTAATTTCAAATGATAATTATTCAGAAATGCCAGTCTAGTTAGCATTATTTTGTAGGGAAACCTGTTTTGCAGATCATTTAATGGCGTAAAATGCAGAAGTCTTCGTCCTTTATCTGAACATTGTGGCTGAGATGGTATGTGAGGGTGTGTATCAGTGGTGAGGTCATTACCATGTTCAGGAAGAGTCGTCTTCTGTGGAAGTATTTGTGCAGTTAGAAACATAATTAGCCTACAGAATTTAATAGTTACTTTGCTTGGTAATAAACGTATCACAAACCTATGAACTGTAAACTGTGACTGATTTTTTTCACATGTTATACTGGGGATCTCTAACTTTTCCCTGTCTTCAGCACCCAGTCAGCACAAGTGAGTAATACACCGCAGTGTGGACGGAACCATGTGCACATGAGGGTGTTCCAATCTCCTGTTGGTAAAGGGTCAGGCAGGCTCAGGATTACTAGATACACTGGTTTTCTTTGAAGAGAAGCAAGGAATCTTGTTTAGTGTGAGATGTTGTCTTTTTAAATGTTGGGGTTGATGACAAAGAATTCATGTAGGTGAAACAAAGTGTATTTGTCAGCTGAATTCCTGGTGAAGGTAGTTCGTTTTTGTCTCTGGTCCCTACGTTTATCTCCCTTTCTCATGAGTACCTGTTTCTCACTGAAGAGGAAAGACGGTGCCCAGCCAGATTCATGCTGATTAACGTGGTGCCTTAAATTCTAAACTGAGATTACTTCTTCGTACTTTTTTTTTTTAACTTTTTAAAAATATTTATTTGTTTTTGAGAGCAAGACAGAGTGCAAGTGAGGGAAGGGGATGGGGGCAGAGAGAAAGGAACACAGAGAATCCGAAGCAGGCACCAGGCCCTGAGCTACCAGCACAGAGCCCGAAATGGGGCTTGAACCCATGAGCCCTGAGATCATGACCTCAGATAAAGTAGGATGCTTAATTGACCGAGCCACCCAGGAGCCCCAGTTTCTTTGTACTTTTTGAGATAAGATTATTTAAAAAGCATCTACTATTATATTATCACATTCTATTTAGTTTCTCTTTCTTTGTATGGTGTTTGCTTGAGGTTCTAGACATGAATTTGCACATATTGAATTTATTAGTATTTAATCTCCGAAGTTGTGGTTACTGAAGTTTCATTCCACAGAACTAATAAGTTTAAAAATTTACTATAACCAATTGTTGAAGACACTGGATAGATTCAGTGTCTATAAAGGCTGAAAGAGGTATTACAGAGTCCTGTTTGGTTGTAATGAATAGGTGTTTGATTGATGTGTTTGGTCCTCTGGTTGGAAAACACAGCAGTGTCCATAAATGTGATAAAAATAGGCTAACAAAATGGATTATGTTGAACTGATTTTTTATGATGATGTTTGAAATGTTAAATGTATATTTCCCCTATAGTATTCTAAATATAAGTTAAATGTAGAATGTGTATTATTATTATAACCTACTTATTGACTATATTTGAGATTATAAGTGATAAAGCAGTTTAGGGATCTACTTCCTGTTTCTCAAGGTATAGATGTATTTCATTTGTTCAAATAAAGTTCAGCCTTTAAAGAAATTGAATTTTATCTGTTAATAAGTAAAAACAATAACAAAAGATTTCAGACTATCCAGGAAATACAGAAATTATTGTGTTAAGCAATACACAGCCTTTTAATTTAGGTGCCTCTGTTTGAGAGAGAGGACAGCCATCTTTAGAAAAGGTGGTGAGTGTGTGTAGGGCTGCACTGCGCCTGTCAGAAGTGCTGGGCGTGAGGACGCGGGAGGGAGGTGGCTCAAGGGTCCAATAAGAGGAGGTCCATCTAGTGCGGGTGCACTCCCCCTGCCGTCATACCCTGTCAGGTAGACACAAGATAGCAGTTACATAAAATGCTGTACGTTTTTTAGATTATCTTCCTAGAACAATGTTTTTCTTCGTTAGTGGGAATTTTCTTGTTTAGTAACTTTTTTTAGTTTACAGTTAGAATACATATTCATTGCAAAACCTTGGTAAACTAAAACAAAGGAGAAGATAATACCAATCTGAAAACACTCTATTTCAAGTTAACGAAAATGCAGATTTTCTGTGTACATAATATCATGCTAACAGAATTGGCAGATGAAAATGTATTTGAAATTTATTAACCTGTTTATCTTAAAAAAATTTTTTAATGTTTATTTTCAAGAGAGAGTGTGAACGGGGGAGGGGCAGAGAGAGAGAGAGAGAGAGAGAGAGAGGGAGACACAGAATCCAAAGCAGGCGCCAGGTTCCGAGCTGTCAGCACAGAGCCCGACATGGGGCTCAACCTCATGGACCCTGAGATCATGACCTGAGCTGAAGTCAGAAGCCCAACTGACTGAGCCCCCCAGGTGCCCCTCATCTGTTTATCTTAATGTACTTTATCATAAGCATTTTTTAATAGGATTACATCTTCTATGTGATTTTTTTTTTTTAAATGGCTGTATTATATTTCTTTGAATGGTGTTTCATAATGTAAGTGATCCCTCATTGCTGGCCATTTGAGTTTTAAATATTTTTTATTATTTTAATGAAATTATTCATCATTTATCTATTAGATGTAGCCATACTCATTTGCAAGATTCTTTCTTTATGAAAACCTTTTGATGTAGAATTGCCTGCAAAGGATTTAAAGTGTCTGAATTTTACTATGTTGATGGTATTTAATCTTTATCTTTTGGGCATGCTTTTCATTCTTACCACTTAGCATTCTCTTTCCTACATGCCAACCACTCCTCATTATAATCTCTATAAAAATCTTAGCTCAGCATCTGTCATAGCCTTTAAAAAAAAAAAAACCTTGAATTGTTGTATTTAGTTACATATTTTAAGTTTAGGGAAGCCTAAAAATTTATTCTTAGGTTGATGACCAGTGGGAAATACCAGTTGGTTTTTTTTCACTGAGTCTGAAGTACACTAGTGCTTCAAGTTTTGCTATTTTCATCATTTCTCAAATTTTAATATGTACTAAAAATAGCAGGCTTTTTTTTTTTTTCCCTTAAGAGAGAGAGAGCATGAACAGAGGAGGGGTAAAGGGAGAGGGGGAGGGAGAATCTTTCTTAAGCAGCTTCATATCTGACTCTGGAGACCGACTTGGAGCTTGATCTCACAACTCTGAGATCATGACCTGAGCCGAAATGAGGAGTCAGATGCTTAACTGCGTCACCCGGGCACCCCAGAATAGCAGGCTTCTAAGAGAATGTGAATATCTTTGATTTGGCAATCATGTCCTTATTAAACAATTAAATTTTTTTCATTTTTACAAGCCATGATGTGAGATAGTTGTAAACTTAAAAATAAAAAACAAAAAGAATATTAATGAAATTTACCCTTCCTTGTATCATTGTTTTAGATTCGCAAAACTGATGAATGAGTCACTCACTACCATTTTAAATCTGAGTTTTCCAGAATGTAATCTATATCCTGCATCGCAGTTTGCTTTACTGTAACTCATGTATTTGAAGCTCTTAGAGTTCCCTTTAATAATAGCGTCACTTTTACAGCACAATTCCTGAAGTCACTCAAAGGGTGTTGTGTACAAATTTATCATTGTACAAAGTGTTTGGGGAAATTTTTGGATACCCTCTAATAAATTGTTTGACAGTGGGTTAAATCACATTGGCAGGATTTAAAATTGGATTTCTGAATGAATTCTCTTTAAAGTGAGTTGTGAGACAAACTTTTCATAAAATTCTTAAATTCATTTGTCATACTTTTCATTTATAGTTTTCATACTCATTAACATATATTGTTCCTTACCATTTACAGCTCAGAATTCTGCAAATGCAGATTTTGCAAACTTTGATGCATTTGGACAGTCTAGTGGTTCGAGTAATTTTGGAGGTTTCCCCACAGCAAGTCACTCTCCTTTTCAGCCCCAAACTACAGGTAGAGCTTCTCTGGCATTATGCTTAAATGTTTTCTTTGAAACACAAAACTTTCTAGATGTAGTTTGAAAAATTATTCTAAACTTAAATTCTATAGTTATTTGACTTAAAAATAGTTCTATCTTACTTACAAAGCTCTGGGGAAACCTGAAATCTTTATTTTTTTCTGTGTCCATCTGTTTTTTTGAACTCCTTGGTGTGTTGTCTAATTCATGGTATCTGTTCTCTTCCTTTTCCTGCATATGAATCTTCCTTAAATTTCTTATGCACAGGAGCGTTACAGTTTTTTTTTAATTTGTTAGGTTCACCGAACAGAACACATTGATTTAGGCTTTGACTAAGGAAGCTAATTGATGCTTCCATAGAAATAAAAATAGAAGTAATTTTCAGGGCAGCAAGCTTGAGGAAATAAATACTGTCAGTCTTAGTCAAGACTAGGTTATTTCACAGTCACTTTAATCAGACTTGGAAGTAGTTTTCTGTGCAGGAATTGGTCTTGAGACATTGAGTCCTCTCCTGTAAACTAAGTATTGTTTTCAGAATCTCGTTGAACCCTTGTTTATTAGATCTTTGGCTGATTACTTTTCTTTCAACTTTTAACTCTGTGCATTGTCTTAAAGCCTTTTCTTTCAATTTTCTTTTTTTGTCTTCTTTAAACTCCATCATTTACATAATTTCTGGCTGTCCAGCATTTAGAATGCTTTCATCTAGCTGCAGTTTTGGTGAATTTACTTCAGCTTTTCCTCTCCAGGCTTCCAACAGTAAGTTGTGTTGTCAAGTAGGCATCTTTTACTAACTTGTATGTTTTGTGCTGTTTCATGGGTTTTTCAATTATAGAATGTTACTCATCTTTTAATAGTAATCATTCTGAAATTCTCACTTCTGTTTCTTCTTCACTATTACTAAGCTCAGACTTAGAGAACACAATAGTATACAGTAAAAGAATTGATTTAATAATTCAGGTTTTAATACAAATTTTGAAAGCTTAGTATTGTGTGCTTTGTTCACCGCTTCCTTGTAACAGATCACAGTCTGAAAAAGCAACACACTTTACTTAGTTTTAATTGAAAAGAACTGGAGTTTAAATCCTGAAACAAATTTTATCCATATTTATTTTAGAATGTCTGTAATATACTGACTGGTGGAAAAGTGTTCTCTTTTTTAAAATCAGGCTGTATCCTTTCTGTTTTTAAGATATATGTAATTGTGCTTTGCTCTTACTTTAATATATAGCTATATGTATGTACTGTCTAATTGCTAAAACTAACGTGTAGGTATAAAGAACTCATACCAATAGTGTAGCATAAAATGAGATTTTCTGGCTTTAGTCTTTTGGTAGTCTTTTAGGGAAGTTTCTAGTAAACAGAATAGTCTTCAGAATCTTAGCAGGATAAACAATAGTGACCATTAGATAAATTATGATCTATAAATCCCAAAAGATGATATATTACGTGCTATTATTTTTATTCCTTGAACTATATAATAGGGCAGGATTTTACTGATACTGTATATATATTATAATATTAAACTATATGTGGAATTAAATATTAGCTCTGCAAGTAAAATAAGCTCTAGAGCTCAAAGCCCACTTTTTAAGAAATTGTGGATCAAAATAGTACATCTTAAACACTCGTAATCTCTACTCTGGGATTTATTTCCACCAAGCTTCCATCAGAGCTATAAGGGCTTATAGTGTAATATACTTTGCATCTTGCTGATAGAATCCATTTAGGGAGAACTAGTAAAAGGTCATACTGTGTGTGTGTGTGTGTGTGTGTGTGTGTGTGTGTGTGTGTGTATGTATGAATATCCTATAAACTAACTGAGTTTCAGACTTAGTAGCATGGACTTACTCCTCTGTGAATTATACTCTTCACTTCACGGTAGATAATTACACATAGAAACTTGTTACCCTACATGTTAAAGTTGAATACCATTTGCCAGTTATTAATCTAAGAATATAAGATTGCTTATGGAACACTTAAGGAAGAAATGATCATATAATCTATCAAAGGATTTTGGGAGAAGTCTAGAAATTTCAAGTGTTCTGTTTATTCTGTTACAGGTGGAAGTGCTGGATCAGTAAATGCTAATTTTGCTCATTTTGATAACTTCCCCAAATCCTCCAGTGCTGATTTTGGAACCTTCAATACTTCCCAGAGTCATCAAACAGCATCAGCTGTTAGTAAAGTTTCAACGAGCAAAGCTGGTCTACAGACTACAGACAAATATGCGGCACTTGCTAATCTAGACAACATCTTTAGTGCTGGGCAAGGTAGGAGCTTTACGCAAAATAAATACAATCTGTATGTTACACAGTCCTCTGAATTCGGTGGTGTTTATTACAATTTAAGGTTGTTATGCTCTTCTTGGTTTGTAAAGAAATTTTGTCTACGCTAAATGTTCATGACCATTTGACACATTTTTGATGTGAAATGATAATAGGCCCTTCGGAAGGCCTAGAAAACTAGAGACTATTTGTAAACTTCTAATTTTAAAAGAAGATAATTGGCAAAAATTAATTTTGTCTTAGAAAGCATGTGTCACTGCTCTGAGGCGATAGAGGTCCAACAAATCCTATGAGTAATACTGACTGGAGGGTATTTGGTTGTTTTTATAATTACTCATTTTGAACTACTTTTACTGTTTATATTTTGGTATTAAAAAAAACATTAGTTTTACAGTATATTTGTATACCTGGTTTTGATCTTAAGGCCAGTAGTTGGCCTCTCAGGATGCCGTGTGGCAGGGAGCAGTCACGGTCTGCTTTGGGACTGGATCCTGCATCCTCATCTCTGGAGCCGCTTCGTCGTCCCCAATACGAGGGCACTCATAGTATCAAGCCCAGATGTGTGATCACATCTGAGTCGCTTAGAACAGTGCGTGGCACATAAATGCTGTGAAAGTGTTTCCTCATACTACTGTCTCTAATTATTGTCATGGAAAACCCTGGGGAAATGATACTATTAATGGATTGTTCCATTAGGTCTGGATTTTATAAATTTATATGTTCACTTGAATGACATGCACCTGTTTTAGAGATGCACCTATTAGAGATGTTTAGCTCTTTGAGAATTTGTTCTTTATGCATAATTGAGACATTGGTACAGATTCTTAGTTTTTTATTTATTTTGAGAGAGAGAGTACGTGCAAGCAGGGGAGGGGTAGAGAGAGAGGGAGATAGAGAATCCCCTAAGCAGGCTCTGGATTGTCACTGTGGAACCCAGTGCAGGAGGCCAGGCTCAAACTCACGAACTGTGAGATCGTAACCTGCACTGAAAGCAACAGTTGGATGCTTAACCCACTGACCCACCCAGAGGCCCCCCCCTTAGTTTTTGTTACAGAAATTGTATTCTGTCTTTACCACAGTGGTATGTATAGCAACTAATGTTGTCTAACAGTTTGTAGATAGTTTATTGATAAGACTACAGAATTTTGTCCATTCATTCGCTTAGCATTAAATTCGTTTTAAGTTTACATGTGTTTCGGGGCACCCGAACTGGCTCAGTCGGTTGAACGTCCGAATCTTGATTCATGATCCCAGAGTTGTGGCATCCATGCACAGCACGGAGCCTGCTTGAGATATTCCCTCTCTTCTTCCCCCCCCCCCCCGCCCTCACCCTCACCCTCTCCCCCCCACCTCTGCCCCTCTCCCCTGCTCGTGTGCTCTCTCTCTCAAATAAAAAAAATAAATTTACATGTGTTTTATGGCACGTGTGGTTGATAAATTGAAAGCATAGCTATGTTTTTGGTGTAATTATTTTTGTTTATTTACAGGTGGTGATCAGGGGAGTGGCTTTGGGACCACAGGTAAACCTCCTGTTGGTTCTGTGGTTTCAGCTCCTAGTCAGGCAAGTGCATCTTCAGACAAGTACGCAGCCCTGGCAGAACTGGACAGCGTCTTCAGCTCTGCCGCCACGTCCAGTAACGCGTACACGTCCACAAGTAATGCTAGCAGGTACCTTGTCTTTGTCTGTCTTCCTACTTTGTGTCTGCTTTGTTTTTGTTATTTAATTCATCTCTGAATAATAATGTTAAATAATGGCTGTTTAGGGACATATTTTTTATAAGTTTGTAGAAACGGGAGTTTAATTTGCTAATTAAGATATCCTTGAGTGATTGCACTTTATCTTCTTCTTTAATTAAAGGTTTTGTTACTTCTCTTCCTCGAACACTAAAGTGTAATTGAGAGTATGTACACTTCTCAAAACGGAGAGTTCTATACAGATTTAATTATACTGAGCAGAGTCCATTTAGCAAATTATATACTTTCAAGGTACAGTTTTCAGTCCTGAAGACTAAACACTGGAAGTAACATGTAGCTTTAGTTGCAAATAAACATTTTTTAGATATGTTTGCAGGAGAACCCAAGACCCAGTTCTGTATCTCTCAGTTTCCCACTGGTATGAACAAATAGATGTAGCCATTACTGTGCTCACATCTGTTTGGAATAAAGGAATTCTTGGCAGCAGGAAGTCTAACACATTTTAATAGCAATAGATCTTTAAAAACACTTCTAATTGTAACTTCCTCATTTTGAAGTAAGGAAACAGACCCAGAAGTATAGGTGACTTAGCTGTGCAGTGTTTTATCCGTCTGTTTGTTTTCCGTCCTGCAGATGGTCTCTTCTTTCTTTTGTTATCTGAGTATTTATTTTCCTTTAGCGTCTTTTCTAGAGAGAAGTGGGAGGATTGTAACACTAATGACTTGAACTCTCTGGTAATTAATTTTGTCTATACCAGATGGGAAAAATTGAATCCCAAGAACCGTTTAGAGTATTTATTATTTTTCTTTCATTCAGATTGTCTATGTTAGATAACATAGTTGTGACACAGAGCAAGGTAACCGTAAAGTCTGGAAACAGACAGGTATACATAACAAATGGTGTATCGATATGATATTACAGTATCTTAGTGGTCCACAGTGTGGTGCATGGGACATTTGGGACACCTGAGATGCTTGCAAGGGGTCTGTGAAGTTACAACTACATTCACAGTAATTCTGAGCAGTTATCTGTGTTTTCAGTATTTGACACTTGTATTGATGGCACAAAAGCAGTGGCAAGCAAAAACTTGGTAGTGCCCCAGCACAGATGGTGGCCAGGATACCAGCCGTCCTAGTCATGTGGTAGTCACTGTACTTCTTACACCACATTCAGTTTCACTTGTGAATAGTCTTGATTTAGTTTTTCTTATGAGTATTCTTTTAATTTTTTTTATTGAGGTATAATTGATATTTAACATTGATTTCACGTGTACAACATAATGATTTGATATTTGTGTACACTGTGAAATGATCTTAGTAAATGTAGTTGGTGTCTGCCTCCACACAGAGATAACTTCTAGGATTTATCTCTTGATCACATTGAAGCATGCACTACAGTAGTCAACGTGCTGCACGTTACATCCCTGTGACTTACATACATATTCTTACAAATATTCTTGATGAAACTGTAAAAAATTTAATCTTGACCCTTAAATAATGTCTTCTGAACTTGCTGTGTATTCAGGTAAGGCATGCATCAGGTAGTTCTGATGCATATTGAAGTATGGTAGGTAGCTTCAGGAAAATCAGCTTGAGTGGTTGACTGTGGAATAAACCAGCCACTTATTTTATGGAACAAAACAAGTCGTTTTTCCTTAAGACTGATAAACCACGTTTATTCAGATTTGGATGTTTGGCAGACATTTTCTCAAAAATGCAATAATTGAAATCTGTCACTTTAAGGAAAATAATTGATAAAATTCACACTTCCAAAGCAAATATTAGAATTTTGGAAAATTTATTGACTCCATCATGAACTTGAAAGCTTTACATTACCTTTTGATAAGGTGAGTATTGATAGTTTTTTATTTTATATAAGGAAATTGTTCACATTCAGAAGATTTGTATCAGATATTTTCCAAATGATATAAAATTGGAAAAAGATTCATTTAAAGTACAAGATAGATTAGTAGATGTTATTACGGTAGAGTTCATTGATACGATTTCAAATTCCATTTTGTAGCTAACCTTTAGGAAATTATCACTGTTGTTTTGGGTATGATACTAAGCTAGGTGTCTCCGAGAGCAGTTTTTTGCATACACTTTAACATAAACAACATATTACAACGGATCTTCTGTTAAGCACAGCCATTGAAGGGATTTGCAAAAATATTGTGACTCTTAAGTCCCTTTGGTTTTGCAAAATATGGTTCTTTATCCTAAAAATGCTACTTATGTTAGTGTGTAATGGCTCTGTGGTTAATTTAAAAAGTATGAGATTTTTAAAAATTTTCCATTTTAATTTCTGTACTATTTGTATTGTTAATAGAACATATTTAAACGAAGATTCTTTGGAGTTCTGCATAATGTTTCAAGGTATAAATGACTCCTGGAACGCCTGGCTGGCTGAGTCAGTAGAGCACACGGTTCTTGATCTCAGGGTCTTTAGTTCAAACCCCATGTTGAACGTGGTGCCTAGTTTAAAAAAGAAAGGGCACCTTTGTGGCTCAGTCGGTTGAGTGTCTGACTTCAGCTCAGGTCATGATCTTACAGTTTGTGGGTTCGAGCCCTGCATTGGGCTCTGTGCTGACAGCTCAGAGCCTGGAGCCCATTTCTGATTCTGTGTATCCCTCTCTCTCTGCCCCTCCTCTGCTCGTGATCTATCTCTCTCTTGTCTCTCAAAAATAAATAAATGTTAAAAAAAAATTTAAAAAAATAAGAATGTAAATGAGACCAGACTCAGAAGTTTAAGAATGGCTATGATACATGATGTGTTCAGAATTACCGGTTTCCACATTCTGTGGCCACCCTGTAGATAGATTATCCTTGCTTTAAAAAATAAACAAAAAGAACTCTTTCTGCATTTATTTTCAGCAATGTTTTTGGAACAGTGCCCGTGGGTGCTTCTGCACAGACACAGCCTGCTTCTTCAACTGTGCCTGCTCCATTTGGAGGTAGGAGTTTCTGGTGTGTGTACTGGATTTTCTGAAGAGCCTCTATATGTTGTAGAGCGTTTTCTTAGGGGTACTGGAAGGTGACCAGAGCAACAATTTATTATCCAAAAGCTCTAGTTTTCTGGTCTTCATACATGTATGAATAAATATTTTAAATGACTGAATACAAATATATTGAGATTTAATAACATTTTTTTCTAATTTTTTAAAGCTACGCCTTCCACAAATCCGTTTGTTGCTGCTGCCGGTCCTTCTGTGGCGTCTTCTACAAATCCATTTCAGACCAATGCCAGAGGAGCAACAGGTAAGAAATAAATAAATAGAGATCATAGAACAGAAAGCTTTGGGAAAGGTATTTATTGCAAAGATATGGGACAAACATCAGAAAGTAAAGTTCTTCTTTGTTACTGTAGTGAGTGGGAAGTGGATGGAAGAGTTTGTTCATAAAGACATACACGAGCTGGAAGTTTATAAAATCCTGGACTTGAATATTTGGGAGGAGCCCTCGAAGTTCTCTGGCGCCCCCCCCCACCCCCATTCCCTGCCTTCATTCTTCAGGCCAGGAAGCCCAGGCGTGCAGGACGACGCCTCCTTAGGTCCCTGCAGCCACTTGGTGACCAACAGGGGACTTTTGAACACAGCAGTTCTGACTTATTTGGTGATCGGTTTTTGGTATTACTGGTTATTACTCATTCTATCTTAAAAGACTTAATGAGAAGTTTTTTTTTCTTATTTTCCTCTTCATGAGATAGCAAGGAATGAATGAGCTTTGTTTCATGAGGCCTTAAAAATCACATCTTTTCTAGTGCTTATCTCTTTGACAGTGTTTATGTTTTTTAAGTTATACAAACCTGATTTGATTTAAGGTATGATATCTTAATATTTTCTCTTGATAGTTTTTTAATCCTCTTTATTCCTTCCCTTTTTGGTTCTGGTTCATACTGCAAGCCAGCCACATACTTTTTGTGTTGCGCCTCTTTGATTTTTGTCGTATCGCCCTGAACACGAGAGCCGCTGGCCAGCGCCAGGGGGCATCAGCGCGCGTGCGTGGTGTTCCCGGTACCCCCCTAAATCTCACGTCAGCCAGCCTCGCTTCTGTGCACGTGTCCCAGGGAACTTAGAACTGAACCTTTCGGCACGTAGCATATATTGGTGTGGACTCTGGAAAGAGCAGGGTGCTTGCAGCGTCATTCATGCCATGAGAATTGGTATTTATCAGTAAATCTCGATCATAGGCAAGATTAAGAATTGTATTAATGGAGTTTGAACTATAACTTTCCTTTTACATAAATGTCTTCAGTCGTAATTTGTTGATATCTCACATGATAGATGTTTAATAAGTATTTTTACACATGAATTTTAGAAAATGGTTTGTTTTTTTTTAATTCAAGTGTACCTAATCAGTGATTATTTTAGTTATGATATAGGTGTAACATTTCTTTTAGCATGTTATTTTGGCTTGGTGGAATGAATTTGTGAAATGTCTCATGTCTCATAGGGATTTGTACATTGTCTCATTCAATCCTCTTAACTCTCATCAAATAAATACTGTAATCCCTCTTTCACAGCTGAGGGAAGTGAGGCTCAGAAAAGTCAAGTGTGAATATGTTTTGGGTACAGCCAGACTTGTGTTCAAATCCTGATTTAGTATTTGCTTGCTAGGTGATCCTAAGATATCTTTTTATATATTAGTTGTGTAATGAATAAAGATGATAGAAAGATGTACTAACATTTGTTGAGTGTTTAAAATTATCGACAAGATACTATTGCAATGTTTATAGCCATTATAATCCCATTTGACAACAGAAAGATGGGAATTCAAATTGTACGTTGACTAAAACTTGTATTGATCTGACTTCTCTGACTTCTATTATTGGCCTTTTCTATAGAACATGAATAATATTCTCCTATTGGCAGGGTTTTTATGAGAATTTAGATGGTACAAATCATCTTTGCATGGTCTTTGCGTTTTCCTGTGTGCTCTTTCCTATTATTTTCCTTTCATGACTCCCTTGAAGTTGGTTTTGTCATTAGAAGTAAGGGCTTTTTTGTTTGTTTTATGTAGAGTATAAAAGTCCTTTAAAGCTAATGTTCTACATAGAATGTACATTAATGTAAAACATACAGTATATGTTCAGATAATATAAAGTAATTTTAGTGTTAGGCTAAGAAAAATTTATTGAAAGGTAAATCTGTGTCCACAAATTTTTATTTCAAGATTAAAAAAATTTCTCTTGATAAACCACTTTGATTTATCACATTGGTCACCTTCATTAAGTTGTTATAGAATTGATGAAAAGTAAATGTTAACTACATATGTTTCTATTGAAGTTGAAATATGAGCAACATTTTGACAAATACACTATGCTTAGGAATTTCCAGTGCCAAAATAAACATTATTAGGATGTGTTTTTTGTTGCTTTCAAATGTATTGTTAAATTCTATTTGAAGTAGCTTTTGAAAGACGGGTTGCATAATAAAATGTAAGATACTTTACTGATAACACTTCTTAGAATATATCTTTTAATAATTTTTCTTCTGCATCTGTAAAGCTTTGGGGCTTTAATTTTCTTCTGCCATGTTGCATGGGAACTTTCATTTAGGATATTAGCCGATACGGCCTAAGGCCCTTCTTATCTTAGGATTCTGTAATGGCATTTTTTTTAAAACAGGGCTCTTGAGGCCTTAAATCTAACAGATTCAGTACAATTTTCAGTTACCATGAAATTCTCTTACAACTCTTAAATCCCTCTTTTGCTGTGGAATGAAAAGTCTCTATTTCCCTAACTTCATTTTAATGAATGAATGATGTTTTAAAAAATAATTTTAGAGAGAGCACGGGGAGAGGGGCAGAAGGACAGAGAGACTCTTTAAGCAGGCTCCACGTGCAGCGCCAGAGCCCGACGCGGGGCTCGGTCCCACAACTCTGGGATCATGAGCTGGGCCGAAATCAAGAGTCGGACACTCAACCGACTGAGTCAGGTGAATAAATGAATAAAGATTTTAAAGATTTTTTTTTAACCCCCAAGGAGAATAACTTAATAGAGGTCCCGAGCTGGAAGAGTCACTGTAGAATCTGGCTGTGTCCTTGTTTTATTACCGAGGGGGGACTGGTGTGATGGGTTTGCCTTCAGGGCAAAATTAATAAACTAAAAATTAATTAATGGCAACAATATTTGTACCTAGAACTCTTCTAAACTGGCGCAGTTTCCACTGGTCCCACTCACTCCACTCATTAAGAATATACCTAAGAGAAATGAAAATGTACACCCACGTAGAAGCTGGTGCACAGATGTTCTGTTGCAGCATTATTCATAACGGCTAAAAAGAGGAAACAACTCAGAATGTCCATCATCTGATGAGTGGGGAAACCGAATATGTTATAAACATTAAATTTGCTTGCTAATAAAAAGTAATGAAATACTGACAAAAAATAATGAAGCAGACATGCTGCAACATTAGGGTAAAATAAAGGAAGCTAGTCACAAAATGAAGTGTAACATGTGATTCCGTGTGTATGGTGTACATCCAGAACAGGCATTATACGTTCCAGGACGAGAACTTGACAGGGCTTCCTTGTTGCAGACTGAGGGTACAGCAATGAATATTGGTTCATGGCCACTGTTGACGAACGGTCCATTTTTATCACAGTGTATTTCGTAGGGCATGTTTTTTAGGGTATTATCAAATACTCTATGGAAAAGGGTTCTGTGCCCAAATATATATGGCAAATGTTGGTATAAACAGTTTAGCCCATATTTTATTGTAGAAGTTCTCAAGAGACTTAACGTGCTTTAAGAAAGGAGGTAAACAGGAAATGACCTAACTTATTTATTATAGGATGCTTCCCCCTGAATTACCTCTTTATTTTTGAATTCGTAACACAGTACTGGTATATCTTTTAAGTATACATCTTTTACAGCGATTAGCAAGTAAAATGCATTCATTGAATATTTACAGCACTTTTAAGAAATTTATTGTTAAACTTATTTTTACAGCAGCTTTGTAAAGTAGGTACTGTTGTCCCTGTTCCTCTGCAAATGAGGAAACTGAACCCTGTGGAGGTTACATAATCTCCTGTAGTTATAAGATGACAGAACCAAGACCCACAACCACCGTCCTCTGTCACTTGCTCTGTTTCCCCAAATTTAACTGGTGAAACATGCTAACTTAAAATGCACAGACATGTGTTTTAGAAATAATTCCACTCCAGAT
Source organism: Suricata suricatta (assembly GCF_006229205.1). Classification (NCBI taxonomy): domain Eukaryota; kingdom Metazoa; phylum Chordata; class Mammalia; order Carnivora; family Herpestidae; genus Suricata; species Suricata suricatta. The sequence goes on along the minus strand of NC_043702.1, from coordinate 10,580,468 downwards.
GGTTAAACGAAAAGTTTCTGGTTTCTGTTCATTACATTTATTTATATGTAACCTCTCTGGTCTTAGGCCAGGTAAGATTTGCACATGATGCACTTTCCTCACCTCTTTTTTCAGCCAGCGCATTTTCAACTGAAAGTTGCACTTACTTTTCTAATGAACTACCTTGAATAATTTTTCCCTTTCATAATACATAGTTTGCTTGAGTTATGTATTTTTAGTTTACAGAGTTGTAAATACAACAAACATCCAAGTGCTCTCTGCAACATTAGACTTTTTAAATTTAGAAGGTAGATTCTAGATCATTTTAGATGATTCTACAAATAGTATTTTCGGGTGTAATTCATGAGACCCACGAGGTCTTTTTATGGACATAGTTGTTATCTTGACATGAAAAATATGTTCAGATTTATTTAAAAATGGATTTCAAAAATGTTTTTCATTTGATATTTATTTTACTGGTATTTATTATTGCAGGCTCCCTTTTACTTCAAACAGGTGAAATACTACAGTGTCGTGAATATAGTTGAAACTTAAAAAAACTTTGCAGATATGTTTTTGTATGTATACCTATGCTACCCACTTTGTTAACAGTGTATTCTAATTTTAAAATTTTTTAATGAAACAGATTTGTTTTGACAATAGCTAACCATAAATTAATTGACCTTGGTCTCTCTGTGGCTCTCCGTAAGGCCTTTCTGGAGCAATGCATTCTCAAGTGTTCCCTCACGCTCACTTTGGTAGGTGGCCACAACTAATACCTAGATTTGTGTGGCGATTTGTCTACCTGCTTGTGGAAGCTTCTGCTAGTGTTCTGGATCCCTGCATGTGGAATTGAGTTTTTTTCCATGTTTTAAAATGGAGTGGGCATGGATGTGTGGCATCAGGGTTACATTATATTTAAAGTTACATGAAAATTGTGGTGATTTGTTTTTTAATGTTGAAAAGCATTGTTGCTTACCTCCATGGTCACATTAGAATGTTAATAGCTTTTTTGATTCTTTTTCTTGAGTTTGATTCCATAGTACTTTGACACTTTTTTGATACACCAAACCATTTTACCACGTTATTCCATGGAGTTTGGTTTTGCTTAACTGTATACAAGTTTCGCTTTTTAGTGCTTCTTAAAAGTGATTTGTCAAAGTCCGTCAGTGCGTTGTTGTCTGTTATGAAGCCCTTCTGTTTCCCTTGCAGTATGCTTCTTATTCTTTAATTCACTTGCTTCCAAGTGGCTTGTTTTTCCTTTTTCTGATCAATAGTAACTTCAGAAAATTTGGCATTCTAATTTGGTTGAGAAAAATTGCCTTGTTATAAGTAATAAGATTATAAAGATTACTTTGTGCGGTATCTGTTATATGACTTTCAAGTTTTTTTTAATAAACTATAAATCTGACATTTTTAGTATTAATTCCTGTGCCTTAAATCAGAAGTCAACTTGGTAAATTTTTTTTAAGTCAGGAAATAACAGTGAGTTACCACGTTTTTGATAGCATCATACCAACACTATTTTGCTATTGTAATTACTAGTATTCTGTATTAAAAGCACCATTATTGGCTCTTTCTTTACTGAGACTTTTTCTAGGACATAAGTGCGAAGGTTCTGTTTTTAATCTTCACTAGTAGTAAGTGATATACTGTTCTACTATATGTGTTTTGTGACACAGATGAGGTTTTAAGTGATTTAGAGGTGGGGGGACATGACAGCATTACCGCATTTGTACTGGTGGTTCACGCAGATTTCAGTGCAGTATTGACCACAGTGCTCATCCTCCCTACCTCCATCTCTTCAAGGAATGGTTGTTTCATTTCCTTGTCAATCTTTATGCATCTTGCCCTAATTTCTGTAACACGGCAGTTCTTACCTTAAACCCCTTGTCCATGGCAGTCTGTTTATCTTCCAAACAAGAAATGGGGGTCCATATATTGCTGTGGAATTGATGTATTGGGAACTTCACATATTCTTTTAGTTTTGTTGGCAGTTTTATTAGGAAACCCTCCCCTCTCCTGCCCTTTCTGGGCTTCGTTTACAAAGCTACATAGCTTTTTGAGTGGCCTGCTTCTAACCCTATTTCTCCTATAAGTCTTGTTATTTTTAGTGAACTACTTTTTAGAGTTCTAAAAAAATTTTTTTTCAGACCACACTTTATTACATTAAAGTAGACAGTTCAGTGGATAAAACTAAATTTGGAGCCATTTTACTGTATATAGCAAAATGAAACAAAAAATGTATACTAGGATACATGTGAATTGCATGGTGATGGGCTTTAAAAAGTTGACTGCTATTTAGACTCGAACTTTATATAATTATTTTGGAACGTTTTCTTGTGATTTCAAATGATAGAGTGATTCTGTTCATTGGGTTCCAAGAGAACAGAATTTTGTAGATTGTGTGAAATTGTATCGTGCTAAGGCTGACTGCTAACTTTGTTAGAGTTGTAGAATTTAAAAATACCTTTAATGTGCATCTTAGATTTGTCGAGGGAAAGTATTCTGTAATATGTGGTAAGAGAAACAAAGCCTGCTCTGTTGCATGGAGGTGATGGGTCCTTGTTTTCTCCGTCAGCCGCGACCTTTGGCACGGCGTCCATGAGCATGCCCGCGGGGTTCGGGACTCCGGCGCCCTACAGTCTCCCCACCAGCTTCAGCGGCAGCTTCCAGCAGCCCGCCTTCCCGGCCCAGGCGGCTTTCCCCCAGCAGACAGCTTTTTCTCAGCAGCCCAACGGTAAGCCCAGCGGCCCCCGCCCCGCGTGCTCTTTCTTTACCATAACGTTGTATGTTTGGACAAAAAGGCTTGTCTGAGGAACACCGTGGTATTGACATTGTCTGCTAACATTGACTACACAAGTATAGACGCCTTTGGTGATTTGGGCCTTGGGAGATGGAGTGATTTGGTAAGATTTTGTAACCAGGTTATAGATACAGGAGAAATCAGAGACTCTAAAGATGACTACTCCTTTCTACTCTCCAGTATCTTTCTTACTGGTTTATCTTGTGTGTTCTAATGTTCCTCTTGATTTTAAAAGCCCTTGAGTATTTTTGTTTTGCGTTAAAAACTGCTGTGTGTGTCCTGTTTTGTATAAATTATTTATTTTGGTGACAGACCAAATTTCCAAATAGGTAACTATATTGTGGCTAGAGTTTGTTACTTGTTTTCAGGAACTTTCACTAGAGACCAGGAATTTTTTTTGTTTAACCCACTAAGCTCATTTGCTAAGGTTTGAAAGTCCATAGATTTTTGAAGATTATTCGTAAATTATAATTGTATGCTTTCTTTTGTTAAGTCAGATAAAAATTTGGTTCGTGGCAGAGCCGTAATGATAAAATATTCCCTAAGGAATCCTGTGCTGATCACACAAACAGCCCCTCTCCCATAGTCCGCCCCAGGCTCATCTGGTAATTCCGACCTTTGAAACGCCAGCAGTTTCTGTAGCTGAGAGAGATTAGAATTCACCATTTCTGAGGAGCTGTATGAAAGCTCTTTTAAGATGTGCCACAGGAAGTTCTGTCTCTCGGATTTGAAAGAGCATGAGACTCAACAGTTTAACATGGATGCTTCACTATTGCTCTGGTGGGAATGCCTCTGAAACTCCTTCTGAAGTTTTACAAGTACCAGATTGTCTCTTAAAGGCACGGCTTATAATCGGTGGTTCTGTTTTAACAAGGTGCAGGTTTTGCAGCATTTGGACAAACCAAGCCAGTGGTAACCCCCTTCGGTCAAGTTGCAGCTGCTGGAGTATCTAGTAATCCTTTTATGGTAAGTGAGATGGGGGTTTAGGCCCTTGTATAAGTTGTGTGTTATTTTCAGATCAGGAAAAGCAGAATGTGACTCTGCTGGATGCAGTTACCCTTTAGATGCTGCATGATGAGATTTCACAGATTGAGGCAGCTGCCGTGCAGCATCCTTTTTCGATATAAAAAACACACATTAATCAGTTGCAGATCAAAGCATGGACAGTAAATAAGCTATTTTATAACATGAAACTTGTCTGCTTTCTCGTCAAAAGAATATTTTATGAGTACCTGTGGCTTTAGTGAACAGTATGAGAAGGGCTTGAAGTCAGAGATTTGGTTTGAATCGTAAATGCATTTGCTTAAGGGCCGAGTCCTTTCGCATAATCTGTTATGAGAATTATATGAAATAATGGATATTAAAGGTCATAACACAGTTCCCGACACCTAATAATTTTATTATAGTATGTTGCTAATAACAATAATGAATAATTATAATTGCCACTAATTATAAAAGAATTTCTAATGTAAATAAATACTGTTTCAATAAATCAGCTTTAATGAAATCAATTTGCCTATTTTCCCACATATACCACCCTTACGGGTCTGTTTCGTCTTATGTTTCCTTTCAGACTGGTGCGCCAGCAGGCCAGTTTCCAGCGGGAAGCTCATCAACCAACCCTTTCTTATAGCCTTATATAGAGACACTTTACTGGAACGAACTTGTGCGTGGTGACATCACATCTCTCCGCCTCTTGCACTGTTGTCTTGTTTCACTGATCTTAGCTTTAAACACGAGAGAAGTCTTTAAAAAGCCTGCATTGTGTATTAAACACCAGGTAATACGTGCAAAACAGAGGGCTCCAGTAACAACTTTTAACCTGTGAATTGGCAGAAAAAGGTAGCGGTATCATGTATATTAAAAATTGGCTAATATTAAGTTATTGCAGATACCACATTCATTATGCTGCAGTACTGTACATATTTTTCTTAGAAATTAGCTATTTGTGCATATCAGTATTTGTAACTTTAACACATTGTTATGTGAGAGATGTTCCTGGGAAAATAGATCAGCCACTTTTAAGGTGCTGTCATATATCTTGGAAGGAATGACCTAAAATCATTTTAACCATTGCTACTGGAAGGTTACAAAGTCAAAATTGGAAGGTTTTATTCATTCTTGAATTTTTCCTTTCTAAAGAGCTCTTCTATTTATACATCCCTAAATCCTTTAAACATGTAGAGGGATACCTGTCTGCATCATAAAGCTGATCATGTTTTGCTACAGTTTGCAGGTGAAAAAAATAAATATTAGAAAATATGCTATCGTTTTTGTGTTCTTGCTGCAATGCCTTTACCAAAGTGGCCTTAAAATATGAGTAGTGAATTGAGAACATCTTGAATTCTTAAATTAGAATTTCAGAAGACTTCTAGTGACTAACTTTTATGTCTAAAAGAGAAAATTTTATAAAAAGGCCATGTAGAAAATTTATTAAAACTACTATGACTGCTATATTCAGGAATATGTCAGTGGTAAAGCATTTCAATGTAGCTTGTCAGATTCACCATAATCCTTCTAATTTCTTTGCAACTTCTTAATTTTGTGAAAATTTGTATATATGAAGAATTTGCATGTATGTGTATTTACAAATTTTTTAAGTATCTTGAATTCTCAGACTGCAAAAGTCCTATTTTAACTATTGATTTTTAAACAAAAAATATTGTCTTTGAATGTATTGGAAGCAGACATGCATTACTGTGACATGATTGCACCTCAGTTTTTTTTTTTCCCCTTTGTTCGGATAAACTGATATTATTAAAATAGGACATTTATTTATGTTCGTTTCTGGGGGGACACAAACTGGAACCCAGTGTTACCTTAAAGTTATACAATACTTTGTTTAAAAAGGCAACGATACTAATGTTTAGTTGTATCTTTTTGTTAATAGTCAAGACATGAACTTGTTTTAATATTTATGTACAGTAATGCCTCACTCATCCGGACATAGCTTAGCAGTCTCAACAAAACCGAACACAACTGAGAAACTTGGAATTTTAATTTTTCTTAAAAGCCTTTGAGCAACGCACATAAGTCACAGAGTCTCTAGGTATTGGAGCTCATGCGTTTGTTTTTATGTGAAATTTTGATTATTTGACTTAACCAGCCCATAGCATATTTGCAGTTCAGAAGTGATGGTTTGGAAGGAGTTAGAAAAACCGTGAAAAACCGTCTCCTGTTTAGTGTAAGGACAGCTAGGCCAGCCTAGAGGACGTCACTATATGACATCACCTTCTAACAGTAGTCTGTTACTAGGACTCTGTGTCATCAAGAAAAGGTAACGTTACATATGCAAATATGTAATATGTGTTTGAAAAGTTCCATCTTACAATGATTAAACAATTTTGAAAAAGCTTTGGTATTAAAGGAAGTGAACATCAGTTTCTTCAGACATTTTATTTGTTTTGAATACCTTTTCCAGTGACTCAGTGACTACGTGAGTTGTTGCACTTACCTTAAAGTCTGTGTACTGCTTGCAGACTTGTTAGAGGGCTGCTGTCCCTTCTGTCTCCAGCTGAATGTGTGGTTGATGAGCAAGAAGACTGGGGATCTCTGCCCCTTTTTGAACATTACGCCTCTTCTCTTAGAGTCGAGTGGGTGTGCCAGAGTCTAGGTGTGTGTGTGGGTGTGTACTTGGAGTGCCTGCAGTTTGGGGGTCTCCCTCCAGCCCCCCTTTCACGGAGGGAGTACTTACGAAATGTCTTTGAATTTCTATGCTTTAGATTGTATTGGGGCCCAGTCAATTCGTATGTACAAAGTCATGCTATATAACTGTAGGCCATTACCGAAATAACCTACCAGGCTTTCCGTCTGAGACATAAGTAAATTAAACTGTTGTTATTAAAATAATTTTAAAGACTTACTTTTTTTTCTTGGTAAATCTTGAAGTTTGTAATTAAACGAGAACTCTCAATTACTGACTTGAAACAACTTTAAATGAGGGCGTATGAAATCGAAAGACTTAGTTTAAAAAGTGATCCAGCTTTAATGTGGACTTAAATCCACTTCTGTTAGACTTTCATATTAAGATTTGCTTTTGGTTTTCTGTAGACCATCTGAATTGTGTTGAGTGCTGAAGAGGAGAAAATCCTCGAAAGCGACGAGGCTGGAGACCAGCGCGTTCTCTGGCTCACTGGTTGACTCACATCCTCTCTCCTGCCTTTGCTCTGGAAAGAACGTTTTCTTTTCTTTTAGGGTGGCAGACATTGTTGATACAATTTAAAGGCATATTTTATTGTCGTTTTTGTGACCACAGAGATGAGGTAATCATTTTCTCCCTTCAAACCATTCCTTTTGTCAATTTGAAGAAGCGAGTCCGCGCCCGGCCCGGGACGGCCCTTGCCGCCAGCACATGCCTCCTTCGGTGGGGAGGGGGACTTGCGGTCCTCGGACATGTTGGTCTCAGGACCGTACGCCCGACAGTTTGGGAGATGCCCAGAGAGCTTCTGTTTCTATAGATTGTACCTATCAGAAATTTCTATATGAGAAATTAATGCTGAGGTACTTAGAACACGTGTTTATTCATTTAAATATAACAACAATGAACCCATCGCATGCTAACAAATGCCATTTTGAATAAAAGGTTGTTTTCTCCCAACGACGGTTAATGAGAAGGACATGCTGCTCTGTGTTTCGCGTCTCTCTCTAACACCTGGCTCAGAGACCGAGAGCTTCCCTCCCGCTCCGGCGTCCCAGCTCTTCGGCCCTTGCGGGGCGTGTGGGCGCCTCCGGGGTCACGAGCGAGGAGACCTGGGCCGTCTTTGTGTTGTTAGGAAGGTGGCTCTGGCCCCTGGCCTCTGGGGACTTTGCAGATGTCCTCCAGCCACACTTCGGAAGCCACTGCGCTGCACGGAGTTTCTGTAAGCACCCTGCTCCTTAACCTTCTCAGTGGTTTTCTTTGCATGGGGGGAAAAATGGAAATTTGAGTTGAAACTGCAAACATTCTTAATGCTGTTTTCTGGATGTTCTCCTGTTTCTATTTGAAATCGTTTTAATAATGATGAAATGGGTGAATAGCTCCTTGAAGGACATTACGAGTTCGAATTCATGGGTATTGATGTTTGTTTATTTTGGAATCATTTACACTTCTGACCACTTTAAAATTGGGTAACCGCTTTGGGGGACTATCAAATAGCTATTTACAAGTTTTTAAAATACTTTATTGAAGAAAAGCTCAAAATGAGCAGTTTCTTATCTTTAATGTTTATAGTTAATAATTGACCTATAGTTAAATAATTTTTTTTAATGAAAAGTGGATTCCTCTCACTACCCCCCAGGAAGTCCGCTGTTACCATGAAAGGGAGGTGTTCACGGTGTAAGAGTGGGGTTTGCGGTGGTTCCCCCTAGCGGCTTTTTATACCGTGTCCATTTTTAAAGAGAGCACTTGGTGTTGCCTCTCACTTGAACAGAATGTTTTGAAATTCTTTTCAAGTGACTTTTGAAAGATGGTTTGCAGTAATTAGTCACCACCAACTCCAGCGTTCTTGCACTGCCGGCGTACAGTAAAAGCTGCTTTTTTGAGGGAACACTGGGCCTGCCTTGCTCCCTGGGCCTTCGTCGGTCTTGTGCTCCTTCACAGAACCTGTGTTCAGAATGCCTCGCCTCCTCTGTGGCCTCCACTGACAGACTGGCATCTGTCAGGAAATTACTCCGGAGACCGCTCTGAAGAGGATCCGTTTTTTCAGGAGTAATGACTTCCAAGTAGTGTGTCATGGAGTGTGGTTTACTGAGCCCTTTCCACACACGAGCCCCTTGCCAAGTGCTTCTCATGTAGTACATGATCCCGGAAGCGGGTGCGAGGAGCGGTGCCCAGGGAGCGCAAGCCAGGCAGGGCTGGTGCTCGGGGAGCACCTGCTTCATTGCTGCATTGAAGGGCTGACCAGTCTGTGTGCAAGCAGCCTTAAAAAAATCTTTTGAAATTCCAAGACTGTTCATTTCTTTTTCTTTAATTTTTTTTTCGTCTATTTTTGAGAGAGAGAGACACAGAGAGTGAGCAGGGGAGGGGCAGAGTGAGAGGGAGACACAGAATCAAAACAGGCTCCCGGCTGAGTTGTCAGCGCAGAGTCCGATTCAGGGCTTAAACTCATGAGCCTCGAGATCATGACCTGAGCCGAAGTCAGACACTTAACCGCCTGAGCCACCCAGGCGCCCCAAGAACGTTCATTTCTATATCCCATATACCTTAATACAACTTACTTAATTTGGGTTCCATTCAGAATTTGATGAATTCTGCATACTTTACTCTCTAGACTTGGGTAAACTTTACAAGTCAATTAGGTAACTAGTGGAGCTTGTATTAAACTGAGGAGGCATCGGAAGTGGACAGCGATTCCTATTTTGTGAAGCATTCCACTGTGTGTTGCTCAGGTTCTTGCCCTAGAGAGCTTGAACACTTACTTGCTAAAGGATGCTGTTACTGAAAATGGTGTAAGATTGGCCTGTTACAGTGAATTCATCTTCACTAAGTTTTTCTTTGTGTGGTTTAACACATTATAATACCCTTCCCTAAAATTTTGCCTTGTGCATTTGTGCACGTGAATATACATGACCAGGATGGAATTCGGAGTGCTGTGCTGGGGAGACTTCTTCAAATCTCCTGAACAGGTGGCCTGGTTTGTACTGTTGACTGACATTTGTGGTGGAAATCGTCTTACTATGGCTGCTGCCACCTCTCCACCTGACGTCACAGGCCTGGGCGTTCGAAGGACACAGCCGGCGCCCCGGCCCTTGCAAGCCGGCTGCACCCCAGGACTCAGTCCGCGGCCCGCCCCGCACATCTGCCGGGGGATTGTGTCCAGTATTGAGAGAGGCTTTGTTCTCTCTTGCTAACTCAGCAAGCATACGGACGCTGGCTCGTGTGCAGAAATGTTCGGCGCCCTGACGCATTTAACCTGGAAAGACCCCAGGGCTGTGAACCCCCTGGTATTCAGAGTCCAGTTACTGTGCCAGGGGCGGGGTCTGCACGTTCCTAGCAAACACTCTGACTTCCGTCCACAGCTCTGTCCTTGGCCTGTCTGACCGGCACAGGGTTCCAAAAACTCCGGCGTTGAGTCGTTCTAAAGGGCACGTGTTCTCCCGGTGGTCACTGGCCTGCCCTCCCAACTTCCTTAGCCTCAAACATTCAGATGGGTCTTAAGACCTTTAAAGGCGGCAGATTCTGTGTCTGTGTAAGAGCTGCCCTTACGCTGCCTCGCTGCTCGGATTTTGGAGTCCTGTAGGATTTGAATTATGGTGTTCTTTTCCAGCAAAGACTTTGACCAACAGCGTGTTTCTTTTCGAACTTGTGACCTCCATGTATTCTTATTTTATGCCCCTGGATCAGAATTCAACGTATATTTGAATGTGTTTTTGAAACCTGTGCTTGTCCAACTCAAAGGGCTGTGGAGTTTAATGAAAAGAGAATGTTGTGACTCAGGCTTTTGTAAAAAGGAAATGTGATCTTGGATAAAATACTTAAGTGCTGAAAATGCCCATATTCTTTTTGGTTCTCTGGAATCTTGAGTACGTGTCATCCGGGCTACGGTGTAAGCAATGAGAGTTAAGATTTAAACTCTAAATTCTCAACATTTTCCCTCGATCTTGAGTGGAGAGCTAGAGGAAGCACACACCCAAGCAGCCTTCTAATTTTGACTAAATGACCATTAAGTAAAAGGCAGCAAAGGATTGTAAACTGATGCTGTATAGTCAGCGCTTCTTAGAACGCTGTGGGTACAATCAGGTTTTTTAAGGACTTTAACTTTTTTTATATGTTATAATACATGCTTATGGTTTTTAAAACTTATGCAATATATAAAGGGTATAAAGTGAAAAACTACGTCTCGTCTCCTTCCTCTGACTTCATTCCCACACCACAGGGGAATATTGATTCTTGTATTCTTGTGTAGTCTTTGCGAAGTGTTATTTATCATTTACTTCATACGCCTCTGATTACATATATCCTCCTCTCTCTGTCCTCCCTTATTTAAATGTACAATTTTGTAACTTGGTTCTTTTTATTTAACTTGATTATCTTTACATATTAGCACCTCCAGCTCTAACTCATTATTCCAATGGCTTCAGGGTTTCACTATATGGCTATCCCTTTTGAAGAGTGTTTGTATAGATTTTTCTACTAAAAACATTATTAAATTGAGAATATCCTTGTGCATATATGAAGATACGTCTGGACTCCTCCTGACTGGAACTCAATAAAACAAACCTCATTCAATTTTGAGGCTCACCAGCTGTTTATTATCTTTTGCTTCCATTTAGGAAATTCTTCCATTGGTTGGGGGGTGGTATCCCTTAGATTGACTATCTTCAGATATTTGAAAAATCCTATGTTTTTAAATTGAACTTTGAAGGTTGTCTTTCAGTCAGTTTTTTGAAAGGTTGTGCAAGTTCATACCCATTTTACTTCTTAAGTTTTCCATTGTCCCTACCCCCGACTCTGAAAGTTTCTAAAAGTGCCCTTTGGGGCTATTTTCTGTTACTACTTGTTGGTATTGTACCTTTCCTTATCCATTGGCTCAGAATATACCTTATATTTAAAGAGAAAAGGTATCGGTTTCCTATAGCAAAATATATTTTGGCACAACCACAAGATTAGTACCCCTTTGCCTTAGAAAAGACTTAGGTAATAACTGAAGGGTCTGATTTGTATTCCTCGAAAGATCAGGGTCCAGAGAATTTCTTAACACGCATTTGCCGTCAGTCAAGACAGGATTTGCTTCCTGGAATCATTTGTTTATGAGGAATGGGAACAGCTCTGCTTGACTGGTGGCCACAGCGCCCCGCCTGGGGAGGGGAGAGGGCTCTGAGAGAAGTCTGAAAGAAAGGAGACCCTTCCAGCCGGTCCGGCAGGTCTCGGAAGGGGTGTGAACACGCCCGCGTTTGTGAAGAGCCAGGCACGGGTGGTGGTCGTTGTTGGAGGAAAACTCACAGGCTGATTTCAGTATCTGTCTCTCAAACCGTTTAGTAGATAAACCTGGTTAATAAGTTTCTGTTCATTGTGAAATACTGTTGGAAGAATTTTTTCAAAATAAAGACTCTGGTTTGTGTACCATTTGAGAGTAGCCTCTTTAATTGTCGCGTAGCGCGCATTATCTGTGAAGCGGCCCCTGCGTCTGCTTCCAACGTAACCTTTTCTGTTAACACATTAATGTTCGCACTTTTTGTTGTCTACGCATTGCAAAAACTTTATGTTAGCTCACCTTTTTTAAAGTTTATTTTTGAGAGAGAGAGTACTCGGGAGGGGCAGAGAGAGAGGGAGAGAAAGCTGATCCAAAGCTGGTTCCTCATTGTCAGCACAGAGCCGGATGTGGGGCTCAAACCCACAAACTGAGATCGTGACCTGAGCTGAAGCCCAAGAGTCAGATGCTTAACCGACTGAGCCACCCAGGTGGCTCTGCAAAACATCTTTTTAAAAGCACATGTTTTTTACTGTGTTTCCGATACCGATTTTTTCCACCCAGTAAAGACTTTTTTCTTGAGGTGCGTGTTGACCTAGCTTGGGTTTAAGAAGAGGTAGTTATTCTAATTAGGTTTCACCTACTCTCTTACCTACAGAAATATAACAGGTGAGTGGTGAACTACTTCCCAGCCCTTTTCACCCCAGTCTTCATGGTAGTCCTCACTGCGCTTTGTTCTCGTGTCTATCCTGGCCATTCTGTACATTTCTGTCGTTTAAATTGTTCTCATTAGCCACTAGAACCAGAAGAAAGTTTACTTCCCTTAGAATCAGTATTTCCACTATGACCACCATCGTCCCCTCCCTTCCTCCTGGGGAAAACTAATGTTTTAGCCTCATTTCATGAGAAAACATTAAAATTCTTTTTGAGCCCCCTCCCTTTTTTAACGGTATGCTTACAGTCTTTACTAAACTTGATCTGGGGTCTGCCAAAAGAAATCACCTAGAATCCTTTCCCATGTTCAGTTCTTAGGTTCTGCCATTAACTGGCATTTGGGCCTGGGATTTAGATCCTTCAGTTCCTCAACTTTAAAATGAGATCTCTTCCAAATGGTGAAGGAGGATTCCCCTCAACCTTGAAATGCATGGTTAAATTAGTCATTAGCTTTGGGAATTGGAATTAAGTGTTTTGGAAGAATAGCTGTTGAACCGGTGTTTTCATAGATTCAAAATGCCATGTGTCAGCATCAAACAGTTTATTATTATGGCCACTGTTGGTTGCTTTTGTGACATGCAGCTCACACAGTTGATCTCAGTGGTCACAGCAACTGTTTCCTGGCAATATTTGGGACCGTAAAGTGGACATTCAGGTGTTTACTTGGCCAAGATTATAGTTACTTAATAAGTGGCAGGAGTACAATTCTATCTGACTTTAAAATTCATCCTCTCTCCTATAGTCATAATTTGAAGCTTCCATAATTTGAAGGTTCCAGCAGTTTCAATAAGAGTGAGTTTTTTAAAAACCTACTTCACAAACATTAATGGAAGTTAAAAAAAAAAAAAAACCTTACCCAATTTTGGGGTTGTTATTCCCCCTTCCATCATTGCCTGTTCCCATAGCAAATCCTACATTGTGATCACTGCCAATTAATTTTTTTTACTGTTTTAAAAAAATTTTTTTTAACACATTTAATTTTGAGAGACAGAGAAAGAGCAGGGAAGGGGCAGAGGGAGAGACACACACACAGAACCCAAAGCAGGCCCCAGGCTCTGAGCCATCAGCAGAGCTTGATCCCACGAACTGTGAGATCATGACCTGAACTGAAGTCGGATGCTTAACCAACTGAGCCTCCCAGGCACCCCGCCAGTTAATTTTTCTTTTTTTTTTTTCTTGAAGATCTTTTCTTTTTTTATGTTGGTTTTTTGTTGTTTTTTTGAGAGACAGAGACAGTGTGAGCAGGGGAGGGTTAGAGGCAGAGGGAGACACAGACTCTGAAGACAGACTTCAGGCTTTAAACGCTGTCAGCACAGAGCCCGATGAGGGCTTGAACCCATGAACTGTGAGATCATGACCTGAGCCAAAGTCAGATGCTCAACTGACTGAGCCACCTTTTAAGATACATTTCCCCCAACTATTTTCTTCCAAACTAGAATACATTTAGCATTTTTTTCTGCTTATAAAAATAATACACCTATTGTAAAAATCTGAAAATATAGAAAATTATTTTTTAAACCCCTGTAATCTTGTGTAGAGGTATTGTAAGTACTTCTGTGTTCCATTCCATGTATAAGTAAATACAGAGACATCTTTCAGAACGGAATCATGCTCTGTTCACTATTTTATAATCTTTTCCTTAATATATCATGGCTTTCTTTCAACTTCAAATATAGACCTACGTTCTCTGCCAATGATGTTTCGTTATGTGGGGTTCTCGTTCCTATGGTGAGCATTGAGATTGTTCCTAACTTTTCAACATTAGAAATTTTACCTAAGCTTTTACACACTTAGGGTTTGGCATCATGTTTTCTTAGAAATGGAATTACTGAGTGAACAATGTCTTTCTTGGTCATCTATCTTTTTTCATAATGTTAAGTGAATACCTTGCTGTGTGTTACTTTTCATGTGTGTTATTTTTTGGAATAAATTCTTGTAAAATCACACTCACGACTTAGAAGGATTAACATTTTATCCTCTCAACCAAGTTGCTATTTAAAGGGACTGATTTAATTTTTACAAATACAAAAAAGGCACGTGGTGCATTTTTACTTCAATATCCAGTTGCCAGAGGGAATTCTTTTTAACAATTGCGAATTTAGAGAGTATCAAATACTGCCTAATCTTATTTTCCATTCTTTGATTACTAGTGAAGTTGATTTTCCTCATGATTTCCTAGTTCCATTTCCTCATTCATGGATTGTTTTAAACATTAACTTAAAAATATTAGGTCACCTAAATTTATATTTTTATTCATCACATTATATATTTGGGGATTACAGAGGCACAGAGGAGAATCATTCTCATGCTAATGATGTCATTAAATTTAGGGTGAATAATCTCATCAGTAATGGAATTTCAGATTTAGATGGTTCCTTCTAGTTCCACAATTTCTTTTTTTAAATCCGAGAAGAGGATTATTCAGGGTCATAAGTGCATCTTTTCTCCCTTCCCTGTATTTGGTACCTGCAGACATGGCTATTTTGGGGGCATATTAGTTTCACTACAATGTGGCTGGAGGTAGGTGTTTATTTTGTGCTTGGAGGTTGATGGGCCGTGAGTCTGGATTGCTGTTCTTACCAGTCTGCAAGTTTCTTGATCATTTTGTCTTTAAATGTTACCTCTGCCATATGGTCTTCTGCAGTAACTTTTAAAGTTTTTAAGATTTTGAAAGAACTAAATAAAATTCCATGTAATTCTAGAAGAATTTTAAACATTAAGGTATTTATGATTGTAAATAACAATTCAGACTAGATTTCCATGAAATTATCACGGAAGAATGTTGTGTACTTATAGAATGCATTAGTTACGATTTTAGAACAATACAGTTCCTTTCAAGCCTAATTTTCTGTTAGTTACTAAACGTATTTGGGTAGCTCTCTCAGAGAAGTGAGGAGATACCACATCTTCTGGAGAAATCCACCATCCTAAACTATGGGTGTTTTAGAATAGAGAAACTTGCAAACCCAGGGCCATTCAGAAACAGTCCACTGTTCTGAACTTCTATTTAGACATAATCACTTCAAAATGCATAACAATTTTGACTTTCTAAAAATCTTTTTTTGAAGTTTATTTTGAGAGAGAGTGCAAGTGGGGGGAGGGCAGAGTGGGGAAGAGAGAGAGAGAGTCCCAGGCAGGCTTGGTGCTGCCAGCGCAGAGCCCAACACAGGGCTCAACCTCTTAAAACCGTGAGATCCTGACCTGAGCCGAAACCAAGAGTCTGCCACTTAACTGAGCCACTCAGATGCCCCAACAATTTAGACTTTTTAAGTGATGTTTGAGAACGAAAAGAAGTTATGCTTTATGACCTCGTCATAGTAGCTTCCGTTTAGTGTTATTTTGGTGCCATTTGGCTAAATGATTTTTAAACATTGTTTTCCATAACCCTCACAACCTTGTATGTAGGAACAACTTCATTTTACCAGACAAAAGAGGCTTAGAGATGGCGGTTTACTTGCTCAGGTTAAGTGAGTGGCAGAACTGAGCTTTGAGCCGAACTCTGACTCAAAGCAGAAACTGAGAACCACTTTACAGTGTCCAGAAGGAACTCATCCTCTAGACTCAGGAGGGAGTGGGGAGGCTGATGGATAAGGATTTTTGCAAATCAAGGCAGGGACTCTGGAGAGTAGGAAAGGTCTCAACCCTAAGACTGTGGCGCAGGGCTGAGCAGAAGCCGAAGGAAGCAGGAGGAAAAGGGGTTTGTGTTGTGGGTACCGCATCGTGATGAGGGAGCAGTTATTACAAACATCTTGGCCAGTTTTTCTCCAAGGCATTAGAGCATTAGATTAGAGGATGGTGTGGGGGGGGAGCGGGTGTAGAAAGACTTTCCTTTGCAAAGTAACACTAATTTGGACTTCTCTAAATGCACCTACTGCATTAAACATGATCGTAGTCATTTGCTCCTCAAGAGTGCGGGGCTGGGGACCTCTCCCACATGTTGGCTGGAGGTGAAGCGTGAAGAATCTTACCCCACAGTAGTCAGTCAGCCTCTGCCTTTTAACGAATCTCAGGAGATTTGTGCACATTTTAAAGACATCAAAATGTGCTGATTTAGGTCCTCTCCAGGACCTAAAAGTTATGTAAATAGGTAAAAAAAAATAGGTAAATAATTTTTGTATCTAGCTTTTCATATCCGTATACATTTTTAATGCTAAAATTGCTCTCGAGAATCTGAAGAAAAACTCCTCAGAAGAAATTATGTAAAAGCACCTTGGAATTAAGCTTCCTCTCAAACATTTTCAGTTTTCAATATGTTTCTAGGAATTAGGAGTCAGGGCAGAAAATATTTTATTTCTTGTAAAAGGAATTAGTAAAGACATGTGCCAGCGTTCACCCCTGAACACAGAAGGGCGTTAGGTGAGGTTGTGAAAGGAAGCTTCGTGTGAGTGAAAGGGACTTTCTCTTCAGAGGGTGTCTGAGCAAGAGGGGAGTTTGAAGGCTCCAGGTTTCATGTCACCTGACGCCAGGCAGCAGAAGGGGAAGGCGGCACTGCAGATGACGGAATGCAGGCACTGAAGGACACCCGAAGCATTTCCTGGTGGGAGCAGTTGAGCCATGCCAGTCTGTATCAGCGCAGCTGGCTTAGAATAAGGCCGACGGAGTGGCCGGTGGTGACGTAAATCTTCCCAATTAGAATTGTGGGGGTTTTTTTTGTATACAACGTATGTGAATATGGTATCATCTCCTCTTACATTTTAATGGACAAATACTTGTCCTCACCATTAATGGTATACAAAGTCACTAAAAAAATTTTTTTTACTGTTTTTATTTATTTTAGAGAGAGAGACAGCATGAGCAGGAGAGGGTCAGAGAGAGAGGGAGACACAGAATTGGAAGCAGGCTCCAGGCTCTGAGCTGTCAGGACAGTGCCCAACACAGGGCTTGAACCCATGAAGCATGAGATTCATGACCTGAACCGAAGTCGGACACTTAACCGACTGAGCCACCCAGGTGCCCCTATAAAGTCATTTTTAATGGGAGAGGTATCTGTCTCTAGTCAGACCATGAATGTCTTTACTAGTTCTGTAGGTTAGGGGTCCGCACACTTAAAATGGCCAGAGGGTACATGTTTAGTCTTTTCAGGCCACGCGATCTCTGTCCCAACTACTGGGTGTTGCTACGGAAAGCAAAAGCAGTCTCCTGTAAATGGATGAGCTGGGCTGTGTCCTAGTGCCAGGAGACTTGCAAAGCCAGGCCAGCAGGCTGCAGTGCCCACTGCCCTAGGTGAACCTTTAGGCTGTTAGTGTTCCCGAATCATGAACCAAACTTCAGCATCTTTGCTCAACTGCAGCTGCATCATCTCTGGAATGGATATTGGGGATGCCTATATTCCAAATAGGAAAAACATTACTTTACTGAACAGTTAAGAAATATGCTAACGATGTGAATGGACAATCCCCCAACTTCCCAAAAAGGAATCAGAACCAGCAAATAGGACTCGAGAAAATAGCTTTTCTAGCAGTTTAAATACAATTTAGACAATGACATACTGTCTTCTTGTTATAATAATATTAAGACTACTTTAAAATCCCTCATCAGGAAGGATCAAGCAAAATGAACATTCACATCCTGATGGTAAGAGTATAAACTTGGTAAAAATCTCTTGCAAGGCAATTTGGCAATATGAGGTAAGAATCTTGAAAAGATCAATCCCAGTAGGCCTGCTCCTGGAAATCTTTCTTCTTCTTCTTCTTCTTTTTTTAATAACATTTATTTATTTTTGAAAGCCTGAGAGGCACAGCATGAGCAGGGGAGGGGGAGACAAAGAGGGAGACACAGACACAGCAGGTTCAGGCTCTGAGCTGTCAGCACAGAGCCCAACACAGGGCTTGAACCCATGAACTGTGAGATCATGGCCCAAGCCGAAGTCAGACGCCTAACTGACTGAGCCACCCAGGCACCTTATCCTGGAACTCTTTCCAAAGGTAACACTATATATACACACACAGGTTTATATATAAGGATATTTATTAAAATATTTGTACTAATGTAAACTGGAAACACACAGGGGTAATGTTTAGTAAATTATTGCATATCTACATTATGGAATACATTTTAAGTATTTAAAATCTTGTTTTCCCAATATTTAATGGCCTGTGGTTCAATATATATAGATAGCCTGTCTTAGTTCAGGCTGCTATAATAGAATTTTTTCTAATTGCTTTATCATTTGAAAAAGTCACATGGCCTGTTCACAAATGAAGAGCTTCACAGATGACTGGATTTCATGACAGCTGAGAAATTACTTATTTTCCTATAATAAAATCTAAATGTATTTGGCACTTTTTTTGTTGCTATTTAAGTATTGTTTGAGCTTTTATTAATTTTTTAAATGTTTTTATTTATTTTTGAGAGAGAGAGTGTGAGCACGGGAGGGTCAGAGAGAGAGGGAGACACAGAATCCAAAGACAGGCTTCAGGCTCTGAGCTAGCTGTCAGCACAGAGCCAGATGCGGGGCTTGAACCCACGATCTGTGAGATCATGACCTGAGCCAAAGCCGGACGCTTAACCGACTGAGCCATCCAGGCGCCCCTTGTTTGAGCTTTTAGCGCATCTCACTTACCTTTTTATAACTGTGACTAGAACTTAATTTCCTAAATATCAACTCACAAAGAATTATTGAACTTGAAAGACAAAAATATGCTTATATATGAGTTCAAACTTGATATAACATAGTGTGTAAAACATTCTTTTTTGTACTTTAAAACATTTGGAGCAACTCTTAAAAGTCAACATTAAGAAAGACAAACAACCCAACTAAAACATGAGCCAAAGATCTGAGCAGACATTTCTCCAATAAAGATATACCAATGTCCAATAAGCACTTGGAAAAGAAGTTCAACATCATTAGTCATTAGGGATATACAAATCAAACCACAGTGAGATGCCACTTCACACCTACTGGACTGGCTATAGTAAAAAAGATGAACCAAAGTTATTGTTAGGAGGAGAAAGTGAAACTTTATATACTGCTGGTGAGAATTCAAAATGACGCAGTGGCTTTGGAAAATATTGTAGCAGCTCCTCAGAAAAGTTCGGCATAGTTATCATATGACCCAGCAGATTCCACTGTATGCAGAAGAGAAACAAAAACATGTCTACACAAAAACTTGTATCCGAATGTTCATGGCAGCATTATTCATAATAGCTAAAAGGTAGACCACCCACATGCCCATCAACTGATAAATGGATAAATAAAATGTGCTATAACCAGACAATGGAATATTTTTCAGCCGTAGGAAGTACTGATTCATGCTGTCACATGGATGAACTGTGGAAACATTATGCTAAGTGAAAAGAGCCAGGCACAAACCCTGTTTATGATTCATTTAGATGAAGCGTTCAGAACAGGCAAATCCATAGAGACAGAGAGTAGCATAGAATTACCAGGGCTGAAAGGAAGGAAGAATGGGAATGGGAAATGACCACTAATGGGTGTAGTGTCTTTTTGGAGTGACAAAAATATTCTGACATCAAGTAGTGAATTTTGTGAATATACTAAAAACCATTGAATTCCGTACTTTATTGTTTTTAAATTTTTCTGAAGTTATTTATCTTTGAGAAAGTGAGAGACAGAGCACAAGCAGGGGAGGGGCTGAGAGAGAGGGAGACACTGAATCTGAACAGGCTCCAGGCTCTGAGCTAGCTGTGAGCACAGAGCCCGACATAGGGCTCAAACTCACGAACTGCATGATCACCACCTGAGCCGAAGTTGGACACTTACCCGACCAAGCCACCCAGGTGCCCCTGAATTATATACTTTAAAAGGTAAATTTTATGGTATGTGAATTATATCTCAATTAAAAATTGGGGGAGAAAAACCCTACAACAATCCTCTGTATGGATACGTTACTGAAATACTTAACCTCCCTAATGGACTAGAAGACTTCATCTGAATCCATAATGCCAAACTGGCGCCTACTAGGCATTCATTTTTTTTTCTTTGCGGGATTAAACAAGTGAACTAAATACATACATTATCCTAAATTGAATTCCTTTGACTCATTTCCCAAGGGTGATAAAATTGGGTCCCTATGACTCATCTCTCAATGTTGATGTGGTTGCTTTTCCTGCTGGTGATCCCACTGCTTCCCTTCCTGGGTTTAGCTATCAGCCACTCGCCAAATAAAATCCACTTGCTCAAGTGATGCTGTAGGAGCAGCCTGGTCCTGATTATGCGCCGGCACTTCTGTTTCTAATCATTCTACGTTTTCCCATGGGACGCCATGATTGCCCGGATGAAGAGGCTCGATGGGATGTTTCTGCAGTGAAAGCATCCGTCTGTCACCATGTCGGGCAGTAAGGGCTGAGATGCTGTGGGAGGAGAGAAGTGGCAATGAGAAAGGACGGGGATGACAGCACAGGTACAAATGGAAAATGAGTCCTGGCCCCAGGGGTAGAAAGAACCAGATAGTTACTTTTTTATGCTATTTTTTAAAATTTTGTTTAATGTTTATTTTTGAGAAAGAGAGCATGAGCAGGGAAAGGACAGAGAGAAGGGAGACAAAGACTTTGAAGCAGGCTCCCATCTCTGAGCTGTTAGCACAGAGCCTGATGCAGGGCTTGAACCCATGAACAGTGAGATGACCTGAGCCAAAGTCAGACACTCAACTGACTAAGCCACCCAGGTGCCCCCACTCTGCTCCTTTGAAAGTGAGGGAGCACTGACGTTGCTCAAGCCAAGAAACAGTTGAGTTGTCCTTCAACTATATCCTGATAAACTGGTTTTCCTTGTTTAGAAGGAATGAACAATGCGACTGGTTACTGCTAAAATATGGAAAGACCTCTAGTCGTCACCAGCCTGCCATTTGTCCTTGTGTGTCCAGCCATCCACCGTTCCCATGATTCTGCTGGTGTTTGCAGCAAGGGAACTGAGAGCATGGACTGTAGAATCCTTCAGATCTCGATTATAGTTCCAGCTCCACACCTCGGCAAGCCCTGCATCTTTGGCGGCCTATTGAGTTTCCCTCGATGCTTCTCCATTTGTAGAATGTGGATCATGATATGCACCTTTTAGGATTGTCATCAGAATTAGGTTAGATTGATGTCTGTGCGTGCTTCATACGTGTTAGGTATTATCATATCCTCATACTTTGCATCGTGGCTCTAGTTTCGAGTTTTCACTTGTTCAGAGTCTAAATTTCTTTTAGGTCCAGCCTAATTTTTAAGAATAGAATTTGGGTCTACATGCTAATATTAATTCAAATTGCAATTCTAGCCTTACCTGCTTAACCTCTTCTCGTAAAAATAAACAGTAAATTCACACATTAATTGTATACATCAAATTAGTAGGAGTCTTCAGATCCCATAAAAATAACTCCTTTTACACTCTTTAGACAGGTGAGCAATTCCCTAAATAAATTTGTATATATCGGGGAAATACTTTCTAGTTAAAATGAACCATTATGTATCATCGCTGAGCTCACCGAAGAATCGAAGAGCTGATGGGGCCCTTGGGAGAGTGTGAGCCAATGTTTACAAGGGAAAAAATGGCTTTTTGGAGAGGGTTGGCGACTCATCGACAGGCGGACAACTGCCCAGTGATACAGACAAAACCAAACCACACTGTTCTCCATTCCCTCTCAATGCTCATTCCAAGGCGCCAATTCCCATGTTGAGGAAAAGACAAATGGCGATACTGGTCACTTGCCCTTAAGGTTTTCTCTTAATGCTGCCTTCGGTTCCCTGTTTGAGCTCCCCAGTGTACATCTCTTCTCTCTCTCACCCTCCTGACACCATTCTAGGTCACCAACCTTACAACACCCAGGCTCTTTCCTGACCTTCAGGTCAAAAGGTTCGGTGGAGCTTCCAGTGCTAATTACAGCCTCCCACACTGGGTCCCTACAGTCGGGTGAACAATTTCAGAGCTGGCCATTCCTGGGTAAAAATACCCAGCTCCATGTCTGTTTGATGAGATTTTGGTCTTACCTGCTGGCTCCCGGTGGGTTAGCAATGTTCCCCAGACACCTGTTTTATGTGCCCTTCAATGGCTCTTAGGTTCCAATTCTTTATTCTGTTCTGTGTCAGAATAACTCAAAGGGAAAAGAATAGTCACTAAGATCCTCCTTGAAAAATAGTTAAAAGCCATTTTGAAGACGTTGGGCTCCTGGGAATTAGGTATATTGCTTTGTTCTTGTCTTGGTCCTGCCAGCAAAACTTTGTACCCCAGGATCAAGAGGCTGATGAATGAACTGAACAAAGGCACTGGCCCCTGGGGCTAGTGTGGCTGGATGCAGCGTGGCCTGCAGATGTGGACTGGGTGGTGGGAGGTGGCTAGGACAAAGTCTTCTTACTGGAGGCTGTTTCCAGACTGTTGAAAACTAGTCGCGACACATGGATAGAGGATGAGATGCAATCTCCGCAAGGATTAGAAAGTTAATGTACCTCATTCCAAAAGTTTCCTTTTTATTCCGTATTTGGCTTGTATTTTTTTTTCGGTCGCTCACTTTTGCTTGTTAACTAATTACACATTTTTGTAACAAGCGATGAAAGCTGCAATAACAATAAAACTCTAGATGAATTGCAGGATTGTTTTAACATGTTTTAAAAAGAGTATTAGCACGGTCTCATAATAGTATGGATTAAAAAAAGGCATGTCTGCTTTTAAGATGATTTTATTCTGTAAGTTTCCATCACCCACTCTGGTTACCTCTCAGAAGCTTGGTAAACCCCAGAGGACACTTGAACATCCCTTATGAAAGCCATTGATTTTAATTTGAATGAGATCTGTTGTGTTATTAGGGGGCTTTTCCTTTGGCTGCTGTTTTAGATGACGTGCCTTTTAGAAGAGTGTTTTGATTCAAAATATTCTTAGACAATATGACCGTGCTTTATGCTTTGTGGCTTTGCACTTTTTTTGGTGAGATTTCTGTGAAGTATGTCTTTGGCCAGAAGCTTAATGACACAGCCCAACTGTATACTTTAATGAGAAGGGAAATGTCAGGTCTTCTTGCCTGACCCATACACCTCACATAAGACACGTTCAATATTCATCACCACTGGCCTTGTAAATGGCTTTAAATGGATTGTTGGTGACAGGACCACCTGGTGTCAAACCCTGGAAAGAGGGTGAAGTCATTCACACATCAAATATTCATTGATGTCTTACACAGTGAAAGCCTGGGAAATGCAACACCAAGCACAAGGGTTCCTGCCCTCAAGAACCTCAAGGTCTTGTAAACAGCACGTGCGGGACCGCATGAAGGTACCAGTAAGATCACGTAGATGGCAGGTGCTCGCACGGGTGAGGGAGGAACCGACTCTGACCCCGGAAGAGGAGAGATGCTCAAAGAAAGCCTCACAGAGCTTCCTTTTATTAATGCAGTGGGTCTTTCCTGAGTATATGCCAGGCCCTGCCATGAGCAGCAGGAACACGGCCCTGAAAGTGTGGATACACAGCCAGAGTTCAACTCTCATTGAGATAGAGAGAAAACAATAAACAAGGGCCAACTGACAGACTAATATTGCTTTCCCCTGCCTTAGGTGTTTATAGGTGTTTTTTGGTTAGGTGTTTCTTAGGTGTTTATAAACAAACATTTCCGATCCATTGACCAGAGACCATCACTCTGAGGGAAGGGGGTGAGATTTGATTTCAGAACCTCAAAGCAGAATGGAAGACTTTTTCTGGCAAGGCAAATATCCAGTTCTGAGCTTCCTGAGGCAGTCAGCGTTTCCAAGTGACCTCAGCAGGAAGAGGTGAGGGCTTTGTGGCACAGCTCGGACCACAGCTGTGGTCTACCTCTTCCCCTCCGGTTTTCCTGGCAGAGGAAAGGCTCTGGTCTGTCGATTATGGGCCAACCAGTGAGTGCTGGGAAGTGCCTCTTCTCCAGGGCTTTTGAACTCCAGTTCAGTCCCCTTGCTCGCTGGCTCACATTGAACCACGTGAGTGAAAGCCAAGTTTCAAAGACTAGAAATGGAGTCAGGCACAGTCTTGGGTGCTGCGAGGGAGGCAGTAGGGCATTCAAAGAAAAGATTCAGGAAACAATGTCTTCACAGTTCCTGGCAGGGATTAAAGATGAAAACCAAGGGGTGCCTGGGTGGCTCAGTCGGCTAAGCATCTGAGTTTGGCTCGGGTCACGATCTCACGGTTCATGAGTTCAAGCCCCACATCGGGCTCTCTGCTGTCAGCTGGAGCCCGCTTCAGATCCTGTCACCTTCTCCTTCTGTCCTTCCCTGGCTCCTGCTTTCTCTCTGTCTCAAAAATAAATAAAAACACCAAAGATTTTTTTAAAGATTAAAATCAAAATTTCAACTGTGAAAGGGTTTCACCAACTGCCAGGGCCTGGCCTGCTTGCTTGGAGTGGAGGCTGACATAAAAATCCAATTCTTTTGAGGGTCTGTACGTGGTAATTGGCAGAAAACATGATAGAACAAATGTATCAATTCCTTTCTTTCAAAAATGGCGCTCAAGGCAACTGTCGAGGTTAGCGTCCTGTCTCCATGGCCCTGCCGGGTCAGCCCTGCAGAGCTTGTGCGGCCCTGGGGTCGGTCCGCAATGCATCTCAGTGCTACTTCGACCCTAAAGGACACGGCTGTGACAATAGGGGACGTTCTTCCCAACAAGGGTGTCTTTATTTAGCTTGCATGGATTTATGGAGCAACGTCTTCTCATAGCAAGACAACAAATAAAAGTAAAGAAAAGAAAAGATGTTAACCATCAATGTATGGTTCATTATCCTATCTGTGCACTTGATTTTCAGCAGTACAGGGCTGCTGGGCACGAGACTGTAGTGGAAATGGCATGTAATGTTTGGGCACGATGCAAGCAAGGCAGTGAAGTGGGGGGCAAGCATTTCAGAAAAATAAGAATAAATGAGTAGCTATGATTCCATTTTCAGTCTGTTCCACATGGGAATTGACCCCAGCAGCCGGGCTGTCTCTTGTTTTCCTGGTTCTTGTTCACGGTAGTAGCAGGGTCTTTTGAAATGATCGATTTGTGATGTGACAGAGAGGAGAGCATCAAATTCCAGCCCCCAAGTGTCCATGACTGACTTCCGGGTCATGGGAAGAGAAATGGGGAGACTCAGAGGAAGGTCTGACCAGCAGGCAAGGACCATCTGGGCACGTTCTCCCGGAGGGGGGCCGGCCACCTGGCTGGGGCCCTGCGTCTTCAGCTCTTCTGCTGACAGCAGCCCTTCCCACCGCCACAGCCACTGCCACAGCCACCGCCACGACAGCCACAGCGCCCCATGCTGTCAGCAGAGAGGACTTGGGAGAGGTGAGGAGGGAGACTCAGGGACAAGGGAGGGCTGATGTTTGCCTCTGCCAGGGGGCCCTTAAATACTGGATCTGGGGGGTTCAAACAAGGTAGTACTCACTCCCCCCTCCTTGTTTTGACTTGGGGGATGTTTATTTCCTGGTACTGCTACTCCTCATGAGTACACAGGACTTGATTAGCTTTCAATTTCAGATAAATTCCCTTTGATTTCAAAAGTGGAACCAGAACTGAAATAGATAATAGAACACTGCTACCTCCCCAACACACCTGCCTGCCAGTGCAATTCTGTTTTTCTTTTCTTTAGAGAGAGAGAGCACAAGCAAAGGAGGAGCAGAGAGAGAGAGAGAGAGAGAGAGAGAGAGAGAGAGAGAGAGAGAGAGAGGATCCCACAAAGGCTCCATGCTTGGCACAGAGCCTAACGAGGGGCTTGATCCCATGTCTGTGAGATCATGACCTGAGCCGAAATCAAGAGTCAGATGCTTAATCAACTCAGCCACCAAGGCATCCCTCAAGTGTAATTTCTTTGGCTAATAATAGATGATCTAAACCATGGAGAGTCATCTTTCTCTCTTCTTTGGCAGGTCTTAGCCTCCCAGAGGAGAGATACCTGACTGGCATTTTATCTTATCTTTTACCTTACCCTAATTATATGTATTTTATGTACATTATCTCATCTAACTGCCCTTTAAAAGTCCATGAATTTGGTATATAGAGTCTCTTCAAATGGTTTTATAGTCAAATTACCTAAGTACAGTGTGTCTTCATGTGGGAAATTGAAACTAACATAGCAGAGGTAATTAGAAGTCCTGGAGGGAAAAAAAATGAAAAGGAAACAAATCAATTTTCAGCAATAAAAGAATTTCTTACACATCAAATAGAAAAATATAATTGAAAAATCCACTCAAGGGTGCCTGGGTGCCTCCATCGGTTAAGTGTCCGACTCTTGACTTTGGCTCAAGTCATGATCTCAGTCATGAGATTGAGCCCTGTGTCAGGCTCTGTGCTGACAGTGTGGAGCCTTCTTGAGATTCTCTCTCTCTCTCTCTCTCTCTTTCCCCACTTCCCTGCTAACATGCTTTCTCTTTCTCTCTCAAAACAAACATTAAAAAAAACCATTCAAAATAGCAATAAAATTATAACAGTTATAAAATTATAACCTAATAACATGCAAGACCATTAGAAAGAAAATTATTAAATTGTGTTGAAGGATGTAACAGAGGAAATAAATGGAAAATGTACTAGGTTAATGGATGGGAATTCTCAATATTTAAATGATATTGTGATGATCAGTTTCCTGTATCCCCTTGCTCGGACTAAAGGATGCCCAGATATCTGGTAAGACATCTTTTTCTGAGTGTGTCTGTGAGGGTGTTTCTTGGGGAGACTAACATTTAGACCAGTAGACAGAGTGAAGAAGACGGCCTCATTAATGTGTGTAGGTATCATGCAATCCACTGAGGATGTGGATAGAACAAAAAGACAGAAGAAGGGTGTGGGGAATAAGCTTAGAAATTCCTGCAACTTGCCCAATAGGTTAACATGGCATAAAGAAATAGAAAGCCACAGGATGAAGGCATCCAAGATGAGGTAAACAAGATTCAGTATTCAGGGTGGAAATGCCCCCAACTTAGTACAATGACAGAAGGCTGCTTTCATAGGAAGGAAGGACCAAAATAGGTAAACAGGTAAACAAGGCTATAGACCACAATGGAACCAAGTTGCCCTGAGTGGAGCTAATTAACAAAAGAAAAGTGCCTCGTGGGGCACCTGGGTGGCTCAGTCCATGAAGTGTCCGGCTTCAACTCTTCAACTCAGATCATGATCTTCAGGTTCATGGGTTTGAGCCCCACATCAGGCTCTGTGCTGACAGCTAGCTCAGAGTCTGAAGCCTGCTTCAGATTCTGTATCTCCCTCTCTCTCTGACCCTCCCCTGCTCACACTGTCTCTGTCTCTCAAAAATAAATTTTGAAAACATAAAAAAAAAAAAAAAAAAGAAGAAAGGTGCCTTGTTGACCCTGAGGTTGCATGCTCTGTCTGTCTTGTCCCCTAGGCTGGCTAAGATAAACAGATGTGGCGCCTCATGTCTGCAGTAAACAACCATGTGCCAGGCACCAGGACTTTGTTTTGTATTGATCCAAACCCTAACAGCGCTTATCTTCAAAACCCTTTTTCCCTCACACCCATGAGTTAATGTTCACAGTTTCATTGGCTCTTTGTGCACGTCCATAGGGCTTGTAAGCCTTCTGATCCTAAAAAACAGAGCAAGGATCCTTACTCGGGGCTCTTACCTTCTCCTGGACATTAGCCTCTCTTCCATTTCAATCCTGCGTCCATCCGCTCTCTTGCTGGACATAATAGAATTCTAGACCCAGGGTCTACAATAGAAGGGCAAATTTGCTCTTGCTTGGGCTGGGACATCCGTCTTTTCCTGCCCTCAGACGTCAGAGAGTCTGGATCTCAGCCCTTCAGACTCAGACCAAATAATATAACTGACTGGCTCTTCTGATTCTCCAGCTTGAGGATGGCAGATGGTGGCACTTCAGCCCCCAAATAACATGAGCCAATTCCTTCAGTAAGTCTATACGCCTGTATCCACACCTACCTATCCTACTGGATCCATTTCTCTGCAGAACATTGATGAATACAGATGTTAGTCCTTCCCAAAGTAATACATTCCCTGCAATTCTACTAAAAACCCTAAGAGATTTTTAAAATATTGGTCCTGTAAAATATTGGTCCCGTTTCACTGTTGCTTTGTTCACTTTTTTTATTTTTAATTTTTTTAAGTTTATTTATTTATTTTGAGTTAGAGATAGCACAAGCAGGGGAAGAGCAGAGAGAAGGAGAGACAGAATCCCAAGAGGCTCTGCACCATCAGCACAGAGCCTGATGCAGGGCTTGAAGCCATGAGCCTGGAGCTCATGACCTGAACCGAGATCAAGAGTCAGATGCTTAACCAACTGAGCCACCCAGGTGCCCCTTATTGTTCACTTTTTAAAAAAATGTGACAGCTTCTCCTAAAATATGTTTGACAAATCAGAAGGCAAAGAATGTCAAAGACTTTCTATTAAAAGAATGAGAAGAGAAGTTCACCTATTAGATACTGGGACTAATTCAAAAGCTATGATCATTAAAACAGTGTGATATTCTGTCACTGAGACAGAAAGACCAGTGGACAGGAACTGAGAGCCCTGAGATTAAATGGCACAAGTTTTGGAATTTTGTATATGGCAAAATATTACAAATCAGGAGAATATCTTGGTCATTCAATATTGGTACTGAAATACTAGGCTGTCCGTGTGGATACAAATAACATGAGGGTCCTTCTTCATACTATACATTCAAATAAGTTCTAGGTCTGGGGCATCTGGGTGACTCAGTCGGTTAGCATCCAGCATTTGCTCAGGTCATGATCTCGCGGTCTGTGAGTTCAAGCCCCATGTTGGGCTTGGTGTGGACAGCTTGGAGCCTGGAGCCTGCTTCAATTCTGTGTGTCCCCCTCTCTCTGCCCCTCCCCCGCTCGCTTCTGTGCTCTCTCTCTCTCAAAAATAAACACTTAAAAAAATAAGTTCCAGATGATTTTAATATCAAAAAGTGAAAAGCAAAACTTGACATTTTCAGAAGATGAGGGAAATTCTCTTTATGACTTGAAATTGGTAAAGTATTTCTTATAAAAGGAATAGATTGATTAAAGACAAAATACATGAAAAAGAAGAAAACATCTTTACAAAATGCTGCTGAAAACAAAAGTCAAAATCAGCCACAGGCTAAAGAGAAAATCAATCTTAAAAAGGGAAACAACAGAAAAATGCGTAAAGGATATTAACTGAGGAGTCACGGAGGACACAGCTTGACATATGATAAGAAGCTCAATGCCACTAATGATCAGAAGGGTAGAAATGAAGACCACACGGTGGTACGTTGTATATCCACCTGATTATCAAGATGTTCAAGTCTGATCATACCAAATATCGGTGAGGATGCTGGGATTTTCATACAACATAGGGTGGGAATATAAATCACTACGACCAATTTGCAGAGCAGTTCAGCAGCATCTGGTCAGGATGAGAATGTACATTATCCTGTTTATTCACTTATATCAGTGTGAGTTCACGGAAAAGAGAATTCTCTTCTAGTCAATGAGTTATCATTGGTTCCTGTCATTGTTCTGACTCTCAAGTTGTCCTACATTTTTTTTCCAGTAGCCACACCTTCAAGCTGGCTCTTGTGCCTTTGAAAAATATCTTCATCATTTTCTAAGTATCAACTTCTATTCTGGCACAAGATGTTCATGGCCCATTTCATCCTTTCCCCGCCCCAGACCTGGAATCAGCCTTTCTTCCAAAGAGTCTGGAAGCATGGTGTTGAGAATCCAAGATCAGGGGTGCAGATATGACCACTGCTAAGATTTTTTCCTATACGTGCAGTCATGTCTGCTTCACACACGCATATGCGTTCCACACAATTGTAGCACTGTACCAAATCATGCAATTAAAAATCACAGGGCTTATGGGGTTGGGGAGAGCACTCAAGAAACTTAATCAGTGACTTGATTTCCAAAAAAAAAAGGAGCTTAATAAAAATTATACATGATTTTACACATATATTTAAAGTCTATATATCCTGGGGCACTTGGGTGGCTCAGCTGGTTAAGTGTCTGACTTTGGTTCAGATCATGATCTTGTGGTTCATGAGTTTGAGCCCCACATCGGGCTCTGTGTTGACGGCTCAGAGCCTGGAGCCTGCTTTGGATTCTGTGTGTCCCTCTCTGCCCTCCTCTGCTCACACTCTGTCTGAAAAATAAAAAAACAAACAACTATATATCTATATCTATATGTATATCTATCTATCTATCTATCTATCTATCTATCTATCTATATATATCAGAAATGTGTCACTCTACCTTGAATAAGATGTGAAATTTGCTTGTGAAAGTAGGTCTGAGAAGGATTTTACCTTATGTTATGTCAAGGGGTGGAAGAGAAGTTCTGAAATGGGAGGGAAAGTTGGAACAACAAATGTTGGATGAGCACAGCTCAGATTATAGGGCACCCGGGGGCTGGTCATTAGTTGTCTGAAGTGTGTGTGTGCATGTGTGTGTGTGTGTGTGTGTGTGTGTGTGTGAAAATGTGAGCTGGATGCAGCTTTCTATATTTACTTGGTGTTTCTTATGAGCAAAGTCCTGCAGAAGCCAACATAGAATTTGCATTCTGTTCAAATTATTCCCTAATGTATCAGTCTCCTTGGAATAAATTTCCTCCAGCCCTATTGAGGTATAATTGGCAAATAAAAAATTGTATGTATTGGAAGGGTACAATGTGATGATTTGATATATGTACACATTGTAAAACGATCACCATAACCAAGTTAATTAACACATCCATTGTCTCACTTAGGTACCATTTTATTTCTTTTGGTGTTGAGAACAGTTAAGACTAACTCTCGTAAGCAAATTTCAAGTATACAAGACAGTCTTATTAACTATAGTCACCACGTTGTATGTAGATCCCCAGACCTTACTCTTCTAACTGAAAATGTGTACCCTCTGACCGACACCTCCCCACTGTCCCCTTTCCTTGTAACCACCATTCTCTCCCCTGCTTCCATGAGCTTGACTTTTTTAGGTTCTGTACATAATTGAGAACATGCAGTATTTGTCTTTCTATGTCTGGCTTATTTCACTTAGCATAATGTCCTCCTTGGAACAAATTTGCATTTTAAAACAACTGTTATGGCAGAACTGACTGTATGATATACCCAGGAATGAGGCTAGGTGTTGGAAATTTAATTAGCTGATCTTTGGTATGTTTTCCACGTGGCCTTCTGTTGCTGGGCTTCTCACATTACATTATTATGGGTTATTTCTGTCTCTGTGTTTTTGATGGTCTTTATAGGCTCCAGCAGGGCCAAGGTCATCTCTTATTCACCTTTCTCCCCTGACTGCTACACAGTGTCAGTAATCTAGGAGACAGTTACTAAACTTTTGGTTAACTGATTCAAAGGATGAAGCGTGGTCCTTTCTTTTACGGTGTGGTCCGTCCCAGCTGGCTCTCCAATAGCATGGCTGGTCGCCATGTATGGCAATTTAAATTTAGACTAATCAAAATTAAGTAAGTAACGAATTTTTGTTCTTCAGCTTCTTTAGTCATATTTTAAGGACTCAAGTAGCCACATGTTACTGGCCAACTCAGAAGAGAACATTTCCTTCAGGGCCAAAAGTTCTACTGGTCTGTGTTGGTTTCGACTCCAGTGAATAGACAGTTATAGCTCCCAAATTATCCAGATCATTATCAGAAGACCTGGTAACATCCCTCCACCTTCCCATGAAGATGACAGAAAGATGAGCCCACATTTGGGAAAATATTATTGAAAATATTTCAGACAGGGGGCACCTGGATGGCTCAGTCAGTTAAGCATCTGACTTTAGCTCAGGTTAAATGTTTATTTTATTTTGAGAGAGAGAGGGAGAGAGGGCATGGGGGATGGGCAGAGAGGGAGAGAGAATTCCAAGCAGGCTCCATGCTGTCAGTGCAGAGCCTGATACATGAACCATGAGATCATGACTGAGCCGAAATCAAGAGTCAGACACTCAACCAACTGAGCCACCCAGGTGCCTCCAAAAATCAGATTTTAGAAGGAGGTTGATCTCTGTAATAAAATGTATGGTATTCAACCAACGAGTCAATAAGCTATAAAGAAAGTGACCTTTTCTGGAAGAGACAGCACCAAGCAAGACTATATGCCAACTCTAGAGCCTCTCAAATAATCATGTTTTGCAAAGTGACTGAGGGAAATGGCAAATTCACTAGGAGAGAAACAAAATCTTGTCTTATCAGTGCCAAGAGGTAATAGTGTGTCAAAAAAGAGAGATTTCCCAGCTGCCTAGTGCTGAGAAATTATCTTGTAAATTGCCTGGAGAACATACCTTGGGCTTAACACATGGACACCATCCGGGACTTGAGTTCGAGCATTCCGGTGGTCGACTAGTGGAGAGTGAAGGAGTTCTGGAGTTCTCGGTGAAGATACGTGTTTATTATAGAAGCGAAACACTGGGTAACACCCGATACACACTATCATCCCCAATTATGTGTTTGAATAATGCATAGGGATATGCAAAAAGTTCTGGAAGAAAATTATAGTGAATAGTAGTTATTTCAATAAGGTGTGATTGTGGGTAATATTTCTTTTCATTGTATTTCTGGGCATTTTCCAAATGTTCTACAATGAACACGTATAGCTTTCATGATCAGAAAAAGCAAAAATTATATTAAATATGCTTACATGTGTTATTAAGTTATCAGTAATTATGTTTAAATAGTGAAATCATGGGTAATATTTTGTTTCTACATATTTTATAATTTACATATAAATCATAAATATATATATATAAATATATAAGTATATAAATCTTTTACATATTAAAAGATTACCAATGCATTTTATTATATATAATCTTATGGATATTGTGGTGCCTGTCCTATCCCACATTCTTCATCCCTACTGAATCCCTATTTTATTTCATTTTTCCCCTCAGCTTTATTGAGGTAAAATTAACAAATAAAAGTAGAAGATAGTTAAGTTTACAACATGACGGTTTGATATAGGTGCCCGGTGCGAAAAGTCAATCCCTATTTTCTAACGTCACCGTTCTCATGCCCGTCATGTAGAGGGTGTTGGGATGATGCTTTCTGCCAGCGTGGTGTCAGGGCAGGAGAGACAAGAAGCGGTAGCAGGAGGCAAATGGCCTAACAGAGGTGTTTCCATGCTTGAGGGCGGGTCAGATGTCATCTGAAAGGATTCGATGCTTGAGGCACCCAGGGTAGCTCAGTAGGTTAGGCGTCCTACTCTCGGTTTCAGTTCAGGTCACGATCTCACAGTTTTGTGGGTTCAAACCCCACATTAGGCTCTGTGCTGACAATATGGAGACTGCTTTGGACTCTCTCTCCCTTTCTCTACCCCTTCCCCACGTGCACTGTCCCTGTCTCTCTTAAAATAAAAATTAAAAATTCCTTTAAAAAGTGTTTCGATGCTGCTGAAAAGTGTCTAGAAAGAGAAGGAGTTCATTGCTGTAGTGCCTACAGTACGTGGGCACTTAGTCAGTGCTGAACAAATACCTGTGGAGGCAGAAGGTGCATGAGAAAGGCCAGAGGGATGGTCTTCAGAGGACAGATGGAGGAGCTGGCCAGTGACGGGAGGAGTAGGGGGAGCACCGTTGTGGTTGTAAGTCAAGGCATGAAGGAGAGAGAGGGCAATCAGGCAGCTCTATAGATTCCATGGTAGGAAGTGTCTTCTCAGAGTGAAGGGGCTGAAGGAGGCATCTGGGATCCGAAGAAAGAGGACAAATTAGAAGTGGTCATTGCCGGAGGATGGGGAGCCAAGCTGTTGAAAGACAGGTGAGCTCAGCGGAGGATGAAATGGGGGGCCCCACTAGTTCCCTGAATGCCATTCACAGTGGCGCCCCCAGATCTCAGCCCCCTCTTGCTTTGCCATTGCCCTCCTACTCAACACCATTTCTGCCTGTTTTCCTTGCTCTTGTCCTCTCCTTCCTTTGTTACAGTGTAATGAAGACACAACGAAGAGGTAGAAAAAAGAAAAATTGATTTCAATTGGAGCGATTGGGAAAAGCTAACATTTGTTCTGTGTCTTTAAAAATGAACAGGATTTCAGTGGTGGAAGAGGACATTTTCAGCTAAAGACACAGTCACCAGGGAAATCTGGAAAGATAAAAGTTCAAGTGATGATTGTACGGCTGCTTTATTTCCTTTATAAGAGCAAAAAGGTCTGGGTCACAGGAAGAATCTAGGACGCGCTCTGTGTTGTCACTTTCATCCCACGGGGATTTGCTCTGTTGATGCTATTCCTCCTTGTGCTGGGTGTTCTTTGTTCAGTCTTGCCTATTTCACTGCTATTGTCTCTGTCTTAAGTTCTAAGTGCTTCGTACACCAGGCAGCACCTAGTGCCTGCACCGTAAAGATTAACTACTGGTTGTAATGGAATTAATTACCAAGCTCTCCCTTCTTCTGCAGCTTTGGGTTACCCTAGAGCCCCACACAGATGATTAGACTGCAAAGTAATTTGGAGTCAGATTGTTACCAGTGAGTCTGGACTTTAGTTTAAAGACAATGGCAATCAGCTTAGGACTGTCGAGTAAGAATAAAATGTGCACCACTGGAAAATATAGCAGCATAAGGTAGGGGTTTTTTTTTAATACAGAAGCAATAAAATTTTATTAAATGGCATTGAGTCATTGTTGTACCATATACTCGATGAGGCTAAAGTCAATAGTTGGGTACATTTTTTAAAGTTGTTTCTCTCCTCGGGGGCCCAAATTTTCCAAGTCTCTGTTCTGGTAGTCATCAATGTGTGACTCAAGGATCCAGGCGGGTCCCTGAGGCTGGTAGGATCATCCCCTTCCAACTGTGCATCTCTGAGAGGCTGGGTTTTCTTCATGCACTTTGATCAAAATGACACAGTACAACCGTTTCCACACAGAAGGTAGATAATGAGAATCCACTATCTTTGATGAAGTGAGACATTAAAGAGGTTTGCAAAAGTAGAAAACAACCTCACTGTGTTCACTTAATTTTGGGGGAAATGTAGTTATTCCCTCCCAAAAGTGCTATTTATGTGAGCAAGTCATGGGCTGTGTTATTTTTAGATTAATACAAACATTCAGAGGTCAGCCAATCAGATGAGAGGGAGTCTCTGGGGACAGAGAAGCTTCCCTCTGAAACCTCACCTCGTGGTCACCTTACGGTCCAGTCTGTGACTAGCACTAAATGTTCACATGTGATTCGTGCACAGAGAATTAATCACAAGGCAGACATTCCAGGGCGCGAAGGTCCTGAAGATGGACTTGGAGGCTGTGGGCTTCTCCAGCCAGGGTGATTTTTATAATTGCTGAATGAGTTCACGTTTGCAGTGAGGGCGTCCATCTCAGGAGAAGTAGACATGTCTTCTAGTCTGGATACATGTGGCCTCTTTGATCTGTGACATGCAGACCAGTGGTGGAAAAGAGTGGATGTTACAAGTTACCTCCCATATTTAAGGTTCTATGTTCTCTTCCTTCTGCTTAAAGGGCCCCTAAGAATTTTCCTGAAAGGGGTGTCATGGGAAATAAATCCCCTGCGGAGATACTGGTGAGCAGGGCGAAGAGTGGGCAGATGGCTCTCCTCCGGCTCATCTATTCCAAGACCAGCTATATTTGAAAACGGGGCTAGGTTCTTTGCTAAGTATTCCTACTGGGTGAAACAGATAAATTTAGCTAAACTGAAAATATGTGACTCAATGAGACTGAAGGTGTCAGGAAATAAACAGGAAGAGCCTGAAATTTTCCTATAGGAACTGAAATAAACAACAGGGAAGTGGTCACGTGTCTTCCCGCGCCCACCTCCAGGTTGGTATATAAGCCCCTCCCCCAGCAGAAGAAGGCATCCGACCTCCCTCACCTCCTGAGTCTCCCTCCTCCCCTCTGCTGAGTCCTCTCTGCTGACACCATGGGGTGCTGTGGCTGTGGAAGTTGTGGCGGCTGCAGAAGCTGCGGCGGCTGCAGTAGCGGCTGTGGCGGCTGCAGCAGTGGCTGCGGTGGCGGCTGCGGCAGCTGCACCACCTGTAGGTGCTACCGGGTGGGCTGCTGCTCCAGCTGCTGCCCCTGCTGCTGCGGCTGCTGCGGGGGCTGCTGCAGCACCCCCGTGGTCTGCTGCTGCCGCCGCTCGTGTGGCTGCAGCTCGTGTGGCTGCGGCAAGGGCTGCTGTCAGCAGAAGTGCTGCTGCCAGCAGAAGTGTTGCTGCAAGAAGCAGTGCTGCTGCTAGGCGGGCGCCGGCCTCGCCCCTGCACAGCAGCTGTGGGAGCCCCCTCTTCCCCGCTGGTAAGACTTGGCTCCCCCTCCTCCATCTCCTTCCCTCGGCCTGTCACCAGCCTTCCCCCTCCTCCTGCTTTGTCCTTGCGAGGTCCTCCTCTGCCCACACTCGGCACAACGTTGCCCTCACTGCACAGCCTGGAACCACGATGCAACCAAAGAGCTTACGAGAAGACAGCAGGGCCAAGTCCGGGCCTACCGGGAGCCCTGAGGTTTATTTGTGTGTCATGTTCCAGCTTTGATAAATATCCCGGCCTGGCTCCTGGACATTTGGGGGTTTTCTGCCTCCGTGCTGTCTTTTCTGTGGCTCTGTCTACATCTGCTGTTTTAAACTTCCTAATAAAGTGACTTGATGCACAATCACATCTCTTGGTCAGTCCCATGTTCTGTCCTTTCCTGGGTCGGCTAGTCGGGCCACCGCACAGGGAGTGGGGCCCTGGCTCAGGCGCCCCCTGTGGGGTCCTGCGGTCAGCCCGGACCCGACCCTGCACGTGGCCCTCTCTAGGTCACCTGATGGGCCTCTTGCTCAGGTTCACATAGGGGAGGGTTTCCAGGTGGGCCGAGGGCGGTGGGGATTGGTGGGGGGTGGGGGCTTTTGTCTAGAAACTTAAAGAAATTTAAAAGGGTCCCAAAGGAAGGAAGAATGCATGTGCCCCGTGGTGATGGGCCGTTTCTGGGGAGGTTGGGAAGCACTGGCCTTGGCGGGGAGCTTGAGCGCTCTGGAAGGTTCTGGAAAGCTCTTGTTCTTGACAGCATCCTTGTCTGTGCTGCTGACAACCGTGTGGTCCTCTGTCCTTCTGTGGATTTGGTGCAGGGAACTCACCCACCAGGCCCTCAGGGAGGGGGACACCTTCCGGTGCCCAGCAGCTGAGTGCACGGGCTGATTCCAAGTAGCAACAGGAGGGGACCTCCTATGGCGTCACTGTGACGCCAGGGCCACCCTCATTGCCAGCCCAGCTTCAGCAGCAGGACAAGAGAGGTGTCCCTGTAGGTCCATTCAGAAAAGACAAGATGGGTGGTGAGTTCCTGTGGACCCCCTCTACATGCATGGCTACTTCTAGTCCTCCCTATAGCCCTTTGAGGAGGGTTGTATTAGACCCATTTCATTGATGAAAGGACTGAGCTTAAGGCAGTTAAGAAATTCACCCAAAGAAATGCAGCTCATCAATCCTGACTTAACCCGTTTCTTCTGAGGCCATGCTTGGCAGTCCTACTCCTATTCCATATGGGTTCTCAGAGTTTACACCTGTGTCCTTGGTCATTTATTCCCTGCCCGTCTTCACCTTCCCAAGCTAATGTATGTGCCTGCTGTTATCTGGCTGTTCCTCACACTGCCAGGTGGTCCTTGAACCCTGCTGTCTGGGTGAGAGCCACATTCCAGCAAGTTCCTTCTCAGTGCTCAGATGCATCTCTGGACCACCACACAGGGTCTCTGCTTATCTGGGTGACAGCCACTTAACTCATTACTGGTGGGATGTATCTGTCCATCAGTGCTTACCACTGGAAAGAAGAGTCTTACTCTCCAGAAGTGGTCTTGGAGTTGGTGTATTTGCTCTGGGTTTCTGGACAAATGCTGTGGGAGGTACCATAGTTACCTAGGAGACTTGGGGCGGGGGGCGGGGGACCTGGCAGGGCTTTAGCTATTTTTTTAACTCCTGCTGCTTAGGTGTCTTAAACCCACCTAAGGTCATGTAGAGAGACACGGTTTCAGCTTAAGTCCCATCTTCCCCACTAAACTGCCCCCACCCTGGGCCTGGAAGTTCTTTCTCTCTGAGCTCCGATAATGCTTCCTTGTTTCTTTAGTGTCAGATAACGGAATCTGTGTCTTACTATTGTTACTTGTAAACAGGAGGTGATGGTAGACAGATAGATAATACAGACTCTCTTTTTCCTAAAATTGTATTTATAATTTTATGCATATTTGTATCATCATATAAGTTTTTAAATGTTTATTTAAACATTAAACGAGCAGAAGAGAGGCAGAGAGAGGGGGACAGAGGATCTGGAGTGGGCTCTGCACTGATAGCAGTGAGCTCAACGCGGAGCTCAAACTCACAAACTGTGAGATCATGACCTGAGCTGAAGTTGGATGTTCAACTGACTGAGCCACCCAGGCGCCCCATATATATAATTTTTAATCAATCAATCAATCAATCTATCTATAGATATAATTTTTTTCTGTTCTGTCCCACTGATGTATCTGTCCAGTCATGCTCCACAATGGTGCTCACTCACTGTGCCTTGCACTGTGACGGATACTGGGGCTGGAAGGTGGTGAACAATGACTCCTGTCCTTGTGCTGCTCACATGACGAGGGAGACAAGCCAGTAAATGAGAAACACCATGTAATGTGATAAGTGCTATGGCTGGGAGCAGCTGAGGTATCATGGAAACCCGGGAAGACCTAACCCAGGCTTTGGGTGGGGTGCCAGGTCATAGAAAGCTCATGGAGGAACTGACACTTAGACCAAGTCAAGAAGGGTTAAGGCAACCTCTGGGAAGAGGGAGTGTCAGGGGCCGGGGCAGGGGTGGGGTCTGTTTCAGGCAGAGGCACCTCACAATATGTGCAAAGGTCAGAGGTGAGAGGCAGCCTGATCAGCGGGGACAGCCTGAGCTCGGTGTGGCTGCAGAGTTGAGGGGGAAGGTGTCACATGTGGAAATGGGGCTGGAGAGGTGAACAAAGTCCAGACCAGAAAAGACATCGCACCAATGTGTGGACATTGTGTTCCACACTGTGAGGGATTCCTGGAAGGATTTTAGAGGAGGAGCGACATACTTCGGAGAAAATAGCTGTCTGGCAGCAGAGGGAGAATGGATGGAGGAGATGAGTCCAGAGGCAGAAACAGGGACAAACAGCTGCTCTAGTGATCTGGGCACTGGTGATGGCGGCCTTAACTGCCATGCAATAGGACGTTCGAGAACACTTCAATGTTGAGCGGAGAAGCAAATGGACTCAACAATTCAAGAGTGGGGGTTCCAGCCCGCACAAGTGGGTGGATGCTAGATGGCGGGTGAACTAACGAGTGGGTGGGGGAGCAGGGGAAATGGAGTCAGCGCTATTGCTGGTGGCAGCTGGCATTGCCAGCAAGCCTCGTCCCGTTTAGTCCACACAACAGTCTAAGAGGCAGGAATGAAACTCATCCCCACTGTGTGCTTTGGAAAATCAAGGTTGTGGGGGGAAGCCTCCCAGTCTCTGGACGCCATGCTGGCTTTCTCAGCTCCCAGACGGTGCTCTGGAGCAGGTGTGCAGGTGGGAGTGGGCTTTCCTCATCTCGGTGGCCTTTTAGGACCTGGCATGGTATTCATGGTGGACGCATTTCTTCCGGAGTGACTATAACTGAAAATCTGCTCCAGGGTCACTGGGCTCCTAAGTCCTTTGCACTCACCCTAACCCCATATATCTTCCCTCCTGCCACAGTCTTTAACAGGCGAGGGTACAGCCATGTTTGTGTTCGTAGACTTGCGTAGGTATTTACGTAACTAATTGGTACTCAGCTGGGTCAAATGCTTGTGTAGTAAACTATAGGGTTGAGACTAGGAGAGGCCGAGTCAGTCAAGGGCAGCGTCCAGCCCTGCGTTTTGGTAAAATTCTGTGATTGTTTTCATCACGGACTTCTTGCACCTGTTTTGATTTTTTTAAATATTTTGCATTAAAAATACCTTGATGACTTGAGGTTTTTGGCGCCACCTTAAATTTTCACCCCAGGTCAGTGCCTCTTTCACTTCACATTAGCCCTGGGAAGAAGAATTATATGGATCCAAATATACCCCACTTACTCTACCACTATTATTACCATGCAGCTATAAAAATAGATTTTCTACATGGAATAGTATTCATTCGTTGGAAAGAAATACTACTTTAATTTTTTTTCAATATAAAGAGAGACAGAGCATGAGCAGGGGAGGGGCAGAGAGAGAGGGAGACACAGAATCCGAAGCAGCCTCCAGGCTCTGAGCTGTCAGCACAGAGCCCGATGGGGGGCTAGAACCCACAAACTATGAGATCATGACCTGAGCTGAAGTGGGACACTCAACTGACTGAACCACCCAGGTGCCCCAGAAATACTACTTTAAATTGGTTATTCTCAGACTGTGACTAGGCACCTGTGATCCCAAGGACTTGGAGATAAATAGGAAAGCCATCCCAGTTCTGGCTATGGGGACAAGACAGATTCCACTTAGGAGGGAAGTCAACTGCAAAAGCTCAGAGGGACGTGTGGCTGATTTGAGTGGAAGAGAGAGCAAGAGGCCACACTCGAATCCCACCACAGCTCAGCTCAGGATATCAGGTCAAAAATAGTTGGCCTGGACTCAGAATTTCTTTTTCACTAAACATTTCACATAATCCAGGCCAGAGTTTGGCAAATTTTTCTGTAAAGGTCCAGATGAATGTCACGTGATCTCTGTCACGATTACTCAGTTTGGCCATTGTAACTTGAAACTGAGCATGAACAGTATATTCTTTGGAAGGTTATTGCAAGAGTTAAATCAAATAATACAGGTAAAATACTTAGAATTAGTTCTGGAATATTAAAAAAGCTAAAAGAAAAAAAGGGGGGGTGCCTGGGTGGCTCAGTTGGCTAAGTGTCCAACTCTTGATTTGGGCTCAAGTCATGGTCTCATGGTTCATGGGATCAAGCATGGGTTCATGGGATACTGAGCATGGAACCTGCTTGAGATTCTCTCTTTCTCTCTCTGCCCCTCCCCTGCTCCTGCACCTACTCACTCACTCTTTCTCTCTTTCAAAATAAGTAAACATTTTTAAAAAAGAGCTGAAACATATTGATGCAGATAGTAAGAAAAGAATGAAACACTATGGAGGAAGTACTTGTAATATGGATTCAACTTCTGGGCAGTTGGGAAAACCAGCTTCCTTGTGCTTGAATGTGATGCCAGACTCTGATCTTGAGGGGACCATGCAGGGAAGCCAAACCTCTTCAGGCAGGGGGCTCCCTCCTCATTCCTCGGGGTCTGGGTCAGATCTCCTCTCCCTCTGGAGGCTGGATCCTGTGATTGCTTTCTCCCCGGACCCATGAGCCCTTTACAGATCTCTAACAAAACCCTTTGACATTGGACCAAGAGCGTCTGCTTAGTCTCCCCTCAGCTTTTGTGATGATAAAAGCACAGGACAGGAACGCTGTCTCAGTCACCTTTGGAGATGACTCCTGTCACTCCCACCCAAGCCCAGTGCCCAGCACAGTGTGTGGCAGAGAAGAAAACAACCCAGTTTGGTCGTCTGTCCACTGGGAATAACAGAATATGTCCATCTTGTGTTTCTGTTGTGAACTGTAGTCAGTTCTAAGAAATCCCCCCATTGGATTCATTAGTGAACATCTTATGATGAACAAGAATTTTAAGAAGACGTTTGCATTTGAGAACCTTGAATTTTT
Organism: Suricata suricatta; assembly: GCF_006229205.1. Classification (NCBI taxonomy): domain Eukaryota; kingdom Metazoa; phylum Chordata; class Mammalia; order Carnivora; family Herpestidae; genus Suricata; species Suricata suricatta. Next base: position 10,538,617 of record NC_043702.1, on the reverse strand, counting down.
AATGCAGATGGAATTTCCTACCTATAGTCATCTCGTTGGTTTCTTTCTAGGTTTTCGTCTTTAAACTACAAGCTACTGCCAGTATGTGCTCCTAAAATACCATTTCTACACGCTGTATAATTTACTTGCAAAAGAGACTTTGAAGTTTCTATGGCCTAAAGTTCCAAATCCATTTCACCTTTTATTTCAAGCTTAAATACTTACCAATTCCCTGGAAGAAGCTTCCATTATAGGCACATGTGCTTGGCTTTTCTGCCTCCTGATGAAATCTTGTATTTTCCCTCAGGACATGGAGCCTACCTCAAAATACTAATGATAGCTAACATTTATTGAGTATGTTCCAAGCTCTAGTCTAAGTGTTTATATGTATTCTCATATTTACAATCCCATGCTATAGGGATTATTATTTTTATCAGCAAATTGAGGTATAGAAGGATCAGGTCACACCACTGGAGGTGGAGGGAGGGGGCCGCTCATGCAGGATGATCCCAGACTCTACCCCCCACCCTCTGCTCCTCCCTCCTCTCTACCTGTTCCCATCTGGTCTCCCATTTAAGACCCAGTCTGAGCTCTGCCTGCTTCCTAAAGCTTTCCTATCTTCACTGTGTAATTGGATTTAATTACCCCTCAGAACTCTTGCAAGTCTTAATATTCACTTGGAACTTAATCAGCCCATACTTGGAGTCAACTTTTATTAGACTATTATTTACATCTTTTTTCTTCCTCATTTAACCCAGTTATTCCTTCCCATCTCTCTGATCAGCTGGACTTACTTAGAAGTACATTTCTTTGCATTGCTTGTGCGGCCTGGCATGCAAAATGGGTTCAAAAAATATTTGTTAACTTGGCTTGCTCAAGTGTTTATCATTCCAGGTAGAACTATAAGCAGCAAGTTAATTGATAGATGCCCTGAATAGTATCCTCTATTTACAACAGCCATACCTGGTTATTTTTAACTGGCATGCTGATGCCTTTGAATCAGGCTTTAGGTAGGAATTTGTGCTACTGACTAATGGGTCACACATTTGAATGCTCTATGGTTTCCAAAGACTTGGTTGTACTGCTTGGGAGTTGGGATTGTTGTGTCTCCCAACAGGATGGAGCTGAGCTGATGTTCCCATATGCAGTCACACTTGGAATCAGATATGATCATTGTCCAATCTTATTTTTTCTAACTTTGGTACAAGTTCAAGAGAAGCAAAGAACCTATTTGATGGTATCTGTATAGGAGTTTCATTTAGTCTTTGGGTCAATGTGGGGCTTCCTGCACGCTTTTACAATGGAAGGTGTTGTTAAGATTAAATATTATGGTGGAGAGTCTACAGGGGATCTTGGTGTGCTTTGAGTCCTTATTTCTTTGGTCTCTGTCTGTCTTTTCTCAGCTTAACCAATCTTTTCCATTATCTCTTTGGCTCTGTGGAGTATCCCTAAAAGACACCCTTTTGCCATATCCACTGACACCCATTCTTAACTTCAGGGTAGTATGCACAAACTTTCTGTCCTTTAAGACAGAAAAAGGGCCACTTTTTTTACAAAATGGAAAGGTTCTCCTATCTTTTCACTAACCAAAAATAAGGGAAGCACAATTAAATATTCGAGATAAAAGCAAATAATTCAATTTCATTTATGGACATTAAGTAATGTTATGTGGTGCTAATCCATTCCAAATCACTCCATTTAAGAGCAGAGCCTCTGAATGACAATTTCAACTCTTTCACGATCCTGTCAATATCTTCTTTATTATTTAATATCTTGTTGGAAAGATGGCTGGGAGAGCACGGGGCATCAGTGAGGAGTTTCTCGGTACATTTTCACCTTCGCATTCCACAAATACATTTTGAGCATATGTACCATCTGCAGAAACCTACATCTTCACCTAATTGTAGGGAGGATTGATACAAAAACAGGGAGCAGTAGCAAATACATAAAGGGGGAGGAATAAAGTTGACTAGCTTGTTAAGCTAGAAGAAGGAGTTGGAAAGCCACATGGGTCACCACAGATTTTTATCAATTCTGTTTCCATGATGTCACGTACACTTAGGCAATGATTGTCCCCTCTGATCTTCAGCTCTACCTGTCTGGGTATTCTGACATGTCTGGTTAGGTCTTGGGAAATGGTGAGGTGGGTCTGCCATGGATCTCTTGGGATGAAGACTGAGAGACATCCTAACAAAACCAAAAGCAAGTAAGGTCATTTTAAGGGTAAAGAACCAGGCAATGGGGTGAATTTCTGTGACAATACCCAATTACTAAAGGTCTTTGAGTGGTTCATGTCATGGACCTATAGAAATTGTATCTCATGATGGACTGGGGCTTGAAGTACATTGGGAAAAAGGCAATGAGAAACACTTCCCGTAACACATGGATGGTCCCTGGTGTGGTACAAGGTGGGGGAGCATCCATTGGAGTATTCAAGGTCATGGATGCATCCATTGCAGCATTCTTCATGACATCAGGGCAAGAGGATGTTGGTACTGATGTGGCCAGGAGGGTTGGCTCTAGTAGCAACTACAAAACAGTGTGATGGCTGGTGACAGTGTGGGCCCCATCATGGCATGGCTTTGGCTTTGGACCTCCAACCCTCAAGCAGTAACCGCAGCAGGTGGGACCCACCATGTGTCTTCATGGTTTTCCTGGCCCCAAGGAAGATTTGCATCAGTGCTGGCCCTGGGGGACTGGCCAGGGGAGAAAAGGGCTCTCCCTTGGGCCGCTGAGTGTGCTATCTTCTTGAGCTCACTGATGCCTTGTGGGGGCCCCAGGATGATGGTTGTTGGGACAGGATATTGTTGGACTCTGAAGAGGGGTGAGAGAACCTACCTAGAATGTAATGATGAGTGAAATTCAGTTAATCAATTGATCAACACATTCAACAATATTTACTGACCCCTGACTGGGTGACTGAGTAGAAGATCTAGTAAAATACGGGTTGTTACCTTTAATGTGATGCTGTTTTCTCTACTGTAATGGGGCTCCTGGGGAAAGTTCTATGCCCAGCTTACCATTTATTCCTTCCCTCTCTTCCCCAATCTCTAGCCCACTGAGGCCATCCCACCACGACTGTTGCAAAAGCCTTCTTACTCATCCTTATTTTTTTTATTTAAAAAAATTTTTTTAAGTTTACTTATTTATATTGAGAGAGAGAAAGCACGATCAGGGGAGGGGCCGAGAGAAGGAGAGGCAGAGTCCCAAGCAGGCTCTGCATCATCAGCACCAATGTGGGGCTCAAGCTCACAACCTGTGAGATCATGACCTGGGCTGGCATCAAGAGTCAGACGCTTAGCCCACTGCACCCCCCAGGGGTTCCTAACTGGTCCCTATTGTTGGTCTCACCTTTCCACTACCTGGTTCTGTCGTCAGCCACCTTCTGGAAACTGGAGTCCTAGATCTCACTGATGCCACACCTCCAATGCCTCTTCACCAGAGCACAGGTTTCCCCTGCTCTCTGGAAGTGGAGTGCTCCCATGAACACTTTCATAAACCAACGTGGCAGAAAGCGATGAGGCCATCACCATAACTTATATGGAACAAATGTTGAGTGTTCCCAGAACCCCAAATCACCTCTTTGGCTTTTTTGCAACCCTAGGAAACAGTTTGCCGACAGATGCACAAAATCAACGGAGACAAAGCACAGATGCTCAGGGACGCAGCTCAAAGCTCCAGCAACCCAAGGCTGAGATGCAGAGATGTTGAGGGGGCTTCCCCAAGAAGGAGCTGAGCGGGGAACGCTGCTCTTGCTGCTCAGGGGTAGCGCTGCCTCTAGAGCAGCTTCCTGCAAAAAAATGCTGAACGCTACTGTGGCCTTTATCATAAAAGCGAACATCCTCTTCAGATTTCCTTCCATTAGCAAGAACAGTAGGTATGAACGCAGGTCTTTATAAAAGCAAAGTGGCCTAATGTGAATTTTCAAAATGCGTGGCATACCTGAACCCAAGGATTTCTGCTCTTACCTGGGAGTATGTTCCCAGGCTGGGGTCTCAGGGTCCTCGGCTCTCTGTGCTCCCCACCCTGAGTCCCACCTGTGAGTGCCAGCTGCAGGCCTCTGGTGGGTGCTGCCTGAATCGCCCCTCACATTTTTCCATCCCCGATCCTTACTGAAGGGGAAGGAAGCCTTTCCTGTGACAGAGGGTCCCTATCACTGTCTTCCCAATTCCCCTTCTAAGAGGAGATCAGAATCAGCTGCTTTTTAAAGAAAATGTTTATTCATTTTGAGAGAGAGCGAGAGCATGCGCATGACGTGGGGGGCGGGGGAGAGAATCCCAAGCTGTCAGCACAGAACCCAACATGGGGCTCGATTCCGCAAACCGCAAGATTGTGACCTAAGCCAAAATCGAGTCAAACGCTTAACCGACTGAGCCACCCAGGTGCTCCCAGAATCAACTTCTTTTTTCTCATACCTCTAAGAAAGTCCAGTGACAGGGGTATTCTAGTTCCTGTGCATGGATTGGAATTCTTTGTGTGGGTTCATCTTGTGATGTCCACAGGGTACCCTCAGAGTTGCTTCCTCATAAGACAAAGATAATTCAAAAACTATTTATTAAATTGTGTTTGCCACTTCCCCAAAGTCTATTCGATGGAAGATATTAATGTGCATTAAAACAGAAGTTCAGGGGCCCTTTTAAAGAAGAACAGACCTGGGGCGCCTGGGTGGCTCAGTTGGTTAAGTGTCTGACTTTGATTCAGGTCATGATCTCACTGCTTGTGGGTTCGAGCCCCATTTCAGGCTCTGAGCTGTCAGCACAGAGCCTGCTTCGGGTTCTGTTCTCCCTCTCCCTCTGCTCTTCCCCTGCTCACTCTCTGTCTCTCTCCCTCAAAATAAATACATTAAAAAAAAAAAGAACAGAGGAATCTTGAAGGTCAGAGAACTGGGGAGAAATGTGGGTGAGCTGAAGGCAGGGAGGAAATGCTTGCTCACTGGGTGTTTTCCAGGATAGTTATTTAAGCAATCTTATTGCTCTGTCTTTATCCTGGCAGAAGAAAGAAAAACTGCTAAACATTCACAAGCCATGGTCACATTCCAACAAAAAAGTATCCGTCAGAAATGAATCAGCTCTTCTATACAGAGGTTATCCTAGAACGGTAGTGACTGAAGCCAGGTAGGTGTGGGCAGAATTTACACGTCTGTACAATGGAGACTTAGCACCACGCTGCTCCCCTGTCCTTCTCTTCTGAAAAGGAGGACTTAGTTGCATTCACAAAGAAGTCATTTTCAAGAGTTTTAAAGAATTCAGCTGTAATTAACATACATTATTACATTAGTTTCAGGTGTACAGTATAGTGATTCCATAGTTCCTTACCTTACTCAGCGCTCATCATAAGTGTGCCCTTAATCCCTTCATCATTTCACCCATTCCTCCACCTACCTCCCCTCTTGGTAACCATCAGACTGTCCTCTGTAGTTAAGAGTCTGGGTTTTTTGTTTGTTTCTTTTTTTAATTTGTTTGCTTTGTTCCTTAAATTCCACATGAGTGAAATCACATGGTATTTGTCTTTCTCTATTTATTACTTATTTCTTAGCATTATACCCTCTAGATCCATCCATGTTGTTTCATAGGGCAAGATTTCATTCTTTTTTAAGGTCAAATAATATTCCATTGTATACATATGCCACATCTTCTATATCCATTCATCTATCGATGGACACTTGGGTCGCTCCTCTTGGTCACTGTAAATAATGCTGCAGTAAACATGGGAGTGTATATATATTTTTGAATTCATGTTTTTGAAACCTCTTGGGTAAATACCCCAGTAGTGGAATTACTGAGTCATATGGTAAATTCTATTTTTAATTTTTTAAGGAATGTCCAATCTGTTTGCCACTGCAGCTGCACCAGTTTGCATTCCCACCAGTAGTGTACTAAAATTCCTATTTCTCTGAATCCTCGCCAACACCTGTCATTTCTTGTGTTTATTTCAGCCATTCTGACAAGTGTGAGGTGATAGTTCATTGTGGTTTTGATTTGCATTTCCCTGATGATGAGTGATGTTGAGCATCTTTTCATGTGTCTGTTGGCCATCTCTTCATCTTCTTTGGACAATTGTCTATTCATGTCCTCTGACTATTTATTAATTGGATTATTGTCTTTTGGGTGTTTAATTGTATAAGTTCTTTATATATTTTCAATATTAATCTCTTATTGGGTGCATCATTCACAAATATCTTCTCCTATTTGTCTTTTTGTTTTCTTGATGGTTTCTGTCACTGTTCGAAAGCTTTTTACCTCGATACTTTGGTGTAGTTGCAATAGTTTAATTTTGATTTTGTTTTCTTTGCCAAAAGAGACACATCTGGAAAAATATTTCTTTTTTAAAAAAATGCTTATTTATAATTTTTGAGAGAGAGCAAGTGAGTGTGGGGAGGGGCAGAGGGAGAAAGAGAGAGAGAATCCCTAGCAGCCTCCACACTATCAGTGCAGAGCCTGACACAGGGCTCGATCCCGTTTACTGTGAGATCATGACCTGCGCTGAAATCAAGAGTTGGTCACTTAACCAACTGAGCCACCCAGGCACTTTCGGAAAAATATTTTTGTGGCTGATGTTAAAGAGATTACTGCCTATGTTTTTTGTTTGTTTATTTGCTTGTTTTTCCCCTAGGACTTTTATGGTTTCAGATCTCACATTTAGGTCTTTAATTCATTTTGAGTTTACTTTTGTGTATGGTGAAAGAAAGTGGTCCAATTTCATTCTTTTGCATGTAACTGTCCAGTTTTCCCAACATGATTTGTTGAAAAGACTGTCTGTTTCTTATTGTATGTTCTTGTCTCTTTTGTTATACTCCAAATGACCATAAAAGTGTGGGTTTATTTCTGGACTCTCTATTTTGTTCTATTGATCTATGTCTTTGTTTTTGGCCATTACCATACTGTTTGATTACCACAACTTTGTCATGTGCCTTGAAATCTGGGATTGTGATATATCAAGTGTTGTTCTTTTTTTTTTTTTTTCAAAATTGCTTTGGCTATTCAGGATCTTTTATTTTTTACTGAAAAACATTTTTTTTTTTTTTACTGAAAAACTCATGACTTTATTCAGATTAAGGTCCTCTACAAAAAAGTAGGGTTCTATCACCTATGTCTGTAACACATTTACAAAATAGCTTTTAAAGAAAAAATCTGGTCAAATTATGAATGGGTGATGAAAAGCTTTTCCAGTAAGAAGGAAAATGTGGAGTAGTAGTTTAAAGAACTCAATAAAAACTTCCATTTTTAAAAATTTTAAAATAATGTACAAAGTGTAACTCTTTTCAAGACTCGTGTGTGGGGTATGCTGTCCGTATTCAAGTTGAAGGTCTATGCCTTACTCCGTGGGCCAGCTTTGAGGCCACACTGAGGTGTTCCCTGCACCACATGCTTTAGGACATGGGTGACAGGTGATCCATCGCTTGGCGCAAAATGTCTTTACTCTCGCTAGGAGGCAGCTTACTGAAGTAGTGTTGTGGTGTCAGTTGCATAAATAGTTCAGGAGAGATTTCCGAGGTGATCCTGATGTAGTTGTTCTCAGCGATGCTGAACGTGTGGAAGAGAACCCACTCGGGCATCTTCTGGGCGAGGGAGTAGCTGGACAGCGGGTGTAGCTGGACGACCTGCTCGTGTGTCCGCATCAGGTAGTTGCTTGACCCGTCCACATCCCGAGCCGTCTGCACGAAGTAGCGGGACAAAGAGCTTTCTTTATGTTCAGAGCGTTTTCCTTTGAGCCGAAAGTGGTTCTGCTCAGGGAAGCTCGATTCTCTTGACAATTTCAGAGTTCCACTTGGATAAGGTCCGCTGGCCTGAGTGCGCAGCAGTTGAGGAAGTAATCATGGTACCACTTTTCAACACAGTGCTCCCTGGAGGGATTCAGAGCTGCGTCCTGGTAGGCCTTTTCAATGTTGATGAGGGTGAGGCGATCCCCTTCAGGAGGTAAACACATCTTCAGCAGGTCAAGGCAGCCTCCTCGGCTCCACGCGGCAGACTGGAGAAGCAACTGGGAGCTGTCATCGAGGTGGCCATTGTCAGCATCTCCTCCATGCAGGACTCAAAGATAGACTTTGAGAGTTGGGGGTCAAGAGGAAACTCTGACACGATGATCCCAAACTCAGAGGGATTGCCGTCATTGTCCAGGGCTGCCAGCTAATCCGGGTCTTCCAGAGCCTGCATCAGACTTGCTGGTGCTGGTCTGTTCATGAGGTCACAGTGGCCCAAGCCTGCGATGTTTAGTGTCTTCAGGAAGAGCACCATGCAGTCAGGTGGGCCTCCTGCATCTCGGCCGGCTTAAGCGGCCGCATATCTTGGGCAGCGAACTCCTCCAAGTACAGGCAGAAAAGTTTTCCAGAAGAAGATGAGCCGAGAATCTGCTTGGGGATCTCCACCTGGCTTTGGCCGATGGGCCGCGTGACGAGGGAGTTCGCTCAGATCCTCGGGTTGTACCCCTTTCTCCTGTCCACTTCCACCTCAATTACAAATTTGATGGTGTTGCTCCAGATCAAAGACTCCCCGGAGCTAGCGGTGAGCACCACCCTCCTCTGATACACTTGGCATCTTTTTTCTGCTTCTTCACTGGGCTTGAACAACACACATTTCTCTTCCGGGTACAGAGGAACCACCGCCTGCTCCCCAAGATCTGGGTTTAAATTAGATCCTTCTTGACAGACAATTTCATCAGCTTTTTCAATATCTTGTTCACAGGCCAGGAAGACCACGATGTCCCCCTTTTCATCAGACTGGTGAATTTCAAAGATAAGGTGTAAAATGACTCGAAAGTCTCCGTCTGCGCCCCTGCTCAGGTACGTGACCTCCATGGGGTGCTGTGTCTTCACCTGTATGAGAGGCACGTTTCCATAGTAAGAAATGAGCTTGCTGATCAGGGGAGGTGACGAATTGATTATAAGCTTCCGTCCTGGTCTTGCCATCAAAACGTCCTTCAGAAGTCCAAGGAACACATCCGTGGCAAGGCTTCTTTCGGGTGCATCATCTAAGAGGATGACCCCATAACCACCCAAAAACAGACTGGACATCATCTCTCTCTGCGACATGGAGCCAGCGCAGTACCTCAGGATGGTTTCACTGGCGCAGCAGTTTTCAAAGGGGATCACGTAGCCGACTTCATGCCCAATGTTAACATCTGTCTTGTCCGCCACCCAGAGGGCGAGCTGCACGGCGCTCTGCAGGTGGCCCTGCTTGCACACCACGCCCCGTGTTGATAGCGGATGGACAGGCAGTGCTCGGTGCACCACTGAGGGTTATTTGTTCTAGTTCTATGAAAAATGGTGTTGGAATTTTGATAGGGATTGCACTGATGGCACAGACTGCTTTGGGTAGTATTTTATTTTACTTTATTTTAGCCATGTTGGTTCTTCCAATTCATGAATATAGACTATCTTTCCATTTACTTGGTTGTCTTCAATTTCTTTCACCAAACTTTTATAATTTTTCAGAGTACAGGTCTTTTACTTCCTAAGTTAAGACTTCATTAACAGCAACTAAAAAGTAACCTGAAGTGTGTTCTGTGTGAACAGCCCGGTTTGTAATGATATTTCAAGCTCCTTTGGCTCAGGCTCATTCAGGGGGCTGACAAGACACCTAGGGCTTGCCTCATTTGTGTGCCACTTGGACTGTCCTAGGATGGCCAGGAAAAGCACTTTCATATTCCACAACGGTCAACAGAATCTGCTCTGTGGACTGTGCTGACTGCCTTCAATATTTAGCTTAATAGGAAACAGTGATCCAAATGGGGTTGGCCAATTGGAAGCAGCCATTACAAGGCAGCATTCCATGGCTGGCTGGTCCAAGATCACTAGGGGCAGAGCAGCTGCTGGAAATATGCCCAGAGGTTTGTCTTTCCCTTTGAATAAGCTGACGGTAGCAGAAGCCTGCTGGAGGCGGCCACGTGGCTTGGGAGGGCTGTGCTAGGAATGTGCTTGCTTTTGTCGTCCAGAGGACCGCGAAGGACCCTTTGCAATAACCCTTGATAACACTCGGTCCCGGTTCCACGAACTACAGTCTCTTCCTGACTGATGTTACAGGATGAAGAAACACCCAAGGAACTCCGCCTTGGGAGGGTGAAAGAATGTGACCTGGGATCACCTTTCCCTTTGAATCTCAAATTGTCCTCTTCTGCCTAAAAGGGAGGCTTCACCACTTAGTAAATGTTAATAGGTGGTGCAGGAATGAAAAAAAATCTTTGACCTGGGCTGATTGGATGAAGAAATGTTAAACGCGCCCGAGGGAAATTTGGACCCACTTAGACTTCTACCAAAAAAAAAAACATTTGCCAAAAACTTCTTCCCAAACCACCCCCCAACAAACAAACAAAAATCAGGATTTCATAGTTACTTCCTGTCTTATTTTAAAAATGGCCTTAGAAAGACAACGAAAAGATAAATTTAGCAAGGTTTACGAGTCAGAAGGACTCAGTAAGGAAGTGCACGAAAGGCCATGTGAGGTTCTGCTACGGATATTTGCATCAACAACAGGGAAGTGGCCTTGAGCCCTGGGTCTAGACTCTCCCCTAGAGGTCGTATATAAGCCCCTCCCCCAGCAGAAGAAGGCATCCGACCTCCCTCACCTCCTGAGTCTCCCTCCTCCCCTCTGCTGAGTCCTCTCTGCTGACACCATGGGGTGCTGTGGCTGTGGAAGTTGTGGCGGCTGCGGAAGCTGCGGCGGCTGCAGTAGCGGCTGTGGCGGCTGCAGCAGTGGCTGCGGCGGCTGTGGCAGCTGCACCACCTGCAGGTGCTACCGGGTGGGCTGCTGCTCCAGCTGCTGCCCCTGCTGCTGCGGCTGCTGCGGGGGCTGCTGCAGCACCCCCGTGGTCTGCTGCTGCCGCCGCTCGTGTGGCTGCAGCTCGTGTGGCTGCGGCAAGGGCTGCTGTCAGCAGAAGTGCTGCTGTCAGCAGAAGTGCT
>NC_043702.1:10524620-10527644 GCF_006229205.1 Suricata suricatta | reverse complement strand
GGTGCTACCGGGTGGGCTGCTGCTCCAGCTGCTGCCCCTGCTGCTGCGGCTGCTGCGGGGGCTGCTGCAGCACCCCCGTGGTCTGCTGCTGCCGCCGCTCGTGTGGCTGCAGCTCGTGTGGCTGCGGCAAGGGCTGCTGTCAGCAGAAGTGCTGCTGTCAGCAGAAGTGCTGCTGCAAGAAGCAGTGCTGCTGCTAGGCGGGCGCCGGCCTCGCCCCTGCACAGGAGACCCTGGAACCTGCCTCCACTCCATTCACCCGCCCGCCTACCTGTCCTCCTCTGCTCTTCTGAGACTTACTCTTTTGGGCTGACTTTGCTTCTGATTTGACACTCTTCTTTTTTCTGCTTTGCGTGTTTTTTTCGGTTTTCCCGTCTGAAAATCACGTAGCAAACAGCGAAAACAATGAGAGGAGCACAGCCTCGCTCTGAAGAAGAGCTGACCTCACGGGGCTCCGTCAGATAAGATCACAATTAACATTCTTTAGACATATGTGATTATTTCCTTCCCATGTATGTGCTTTTATCTCTGCTCTTTTAAATCTCGCATTCCTATTTGTCGACAGCTTTTTTCTACATGTCCTAATAAAATACAAACTTTCATCATGAAATTTTCTCTTTGCCTTTATTTTGATTTTACCATATCCCACTTCCTAATCTCACCTAAAAGTCCCTTAGGGGGGCACCTGAGTGGCTTAGTTGGTTGAGCGCCTGACTTCGGCTCAGTTAATGATCTCAAGGCGTGTTGAATTCAAGCCCCGCATCAGGCTCTGTGCTGATAGCTCAGAGTCTGGAGCCTGCTTTGGATTCTGTGTCTCCTTCTCTCTCTGTCCCTCTCCCACTCAAGCTCTGTCTTTTTCTGTCTCTGAAAAATAAATACATGTAAAAAAATATTAAAAACAAAGAAGTCCCTTGGGAGATGGGCAGTGATGCAGAGCAGCAAGGCATCGTGAGAGCAGATTTCCTGTCCCTGCCGCCCAAGCAGTTCAGCTACCAACACCCCCAGAACACGTGCACATGCTTTATCTACAGTGTGGGTTCTGTGTTGAAATGACAGTTTCAGTTACAGGGAAACGAATGCCCCTAATCATTAAGAATCCTGTGTTATTCACAAAGAGCCAATTCGAACAAAGTTTCAGAACTACGTCTACTCCCAAATATGGAGGCTGCATTTGCCTTACATTCCCATCTACTGGGGCCATTTATTCCTTGCATCAGGGGCAGAGCTCCACCCCTGCAGAGCAGGCCCTTTCATTTCCCCCTATAAATTTAGCCAGCAGTGCACATTTAGACTTTTGGTATTATTAGTTTGGCTTTTGATCTCCCTAACTACAAAAAGCAATGCCATCAGTCTGTGCTAAGTGGGTCAGTTTTGGTGGACATGGGATTTGCCTTCATTCTTTTCTGTCCCTATTAATTAAAACTCAATTGGGGTATTGGTAAGGCTCAGGCTTACTTTTTACTTTATTACAGATCTTTCTTAATAACTTAAACTTTGATGGATGGTTTTAAGTTTTATTTCCATTTTTTTAAGACTTGGGAGCTAGGAGGGGCTCTGACTAGTCCTCTAATCTATGTTCTTTTGCCAGACTGTGGTAGTCCATTCTGTATTTATTTTTAATAATTTTAAAGTTTATTTATTTATTTTGAAAGAGATAGAGAAAGCACGAGATGGGGAGGAGCAAAGAGAGAGAGAAAATCCCAGGCAGGCTCCACACTATCAGTACAGAGCCCTAACTCAGGACTCAAACTCATGAAACTGTGAGATCATGACCTGAGCTGAATCAAGAGTTGGACGCTTAAGGGAGTACTACATGGCAATGAGAAAGAATGAAATCTGGCCATTTGTAGCAAAGTGGATGGACCTCAGGGGTGTCATGCTGAGCGAAATAAGTCAGGTGGGGAGGGACAGATACCATATGTTTGCACTCATAGGTCTAACAGGAGAAACCTAACAGAGGACCATAGGGAGGGGAAGGGAGAAAGAGAGTTGGGGAGAGAGAGGGATGCAAATCCTGAGAGACTATTGAATACTGAAAACAAACTGAGGGCTGAAGGGGGAGGGGGAGGGGGGAGAGGGTGATGGTCATGGAGGTGGGCACTTGTGGGGAGAAGCACTGGGTGTTATATGGAAACCAATTTGACAAGAAACTATTATAAATAAATTTAAAAAATAATAACAATATAAGGGCACCTGAATGGCTCAGTCGGTTGAACATCCAACTTCAGCTCAGGTCATGATCTCATAGTTCATGGTTTGGAGCCATACTGTCAGTGCAGGGCCCACTGAGGATCTTCTGTCTCTCCCTCTCTCTGCCCGTTCCCTGCTTGTGCTCTCTCTCTCTCTCTCAAAAAATAAATAAATAAAAAATAAAAACAGTAAAAAAAGAAAAAAGAGTTGGATGCTTAACCAACTGACCCACCTAAGGGCTCTGGTAGTCCATTACTTTGTTTGTTTGTTTGGTTTTGAGAGAGAGAGAGAGAGAGAGAGAGAGAGAGAATGAGCAGGGGAAAGGCAGAGAGAGAGTGAGGCAGAGGATATGAAGCAGACTCCAGGCTCTGAGCCATTAGTACAGAACCTGATGCAGGGCTTGAACTACGAACCATGAGATCACAATCTGAGCCATTATGAAGAGTCAGATGTTTAACAAACTTAGCCACCCAGGCGCCCCCCTGGTAGTCCATTCTTATAGGAAAACAGTTTTATTAGCAACATCTGTTTCCTTTATACCTAAAGGAAGCTAGAGTTCAGTTGATCCTCAATAGCCTGGTTCTCTTGGAAGATACAAATTGAAATACAAATGATATTTTATGATTCAGATTATGAGTAGTATATAGAAGGATTTAAGTATTTTGGAAGAATGTGCTTTCTGTTGACAAATGCTCCCTGAGAAACTCCTAGCTATAAAGGCAGGTTTGAAGTGCTGAATTCAGTTCAAAGATGGAGTAGCTCCTGCCTTGGAGTGTTGTTGGGTGGGTGGGTGGGGGTTATGTACAAAGAAAGAGAGTCTGAGGCCAAGTGTGATAC
>NC_043702.1:10520804-10524520 GCF_006229205.1 Suricata suricatta | reverse complement strand
AGTATATAGAAGGATTTAAGTATTTTGGAAGAATGTGCTTTCTGTTGACAAATGCTCCCTGAGAAACTCCTAGCTATAAAGGCAGGTTTGAAGTGCTGAATTCAGTTCAAAGATGGAGTAGCTCCTGCCTTGGAGTGTTGTTGGGTGGGTGGGTGGGGGTTATGTACAAAGAAAGAGAGTCTGAGGCCAAGTGTGATACTTGCTGTTCCATCAGAGGTGGGGGGGGGGCTAGTTCTTGAAAACATCCAGAGTGGCTTCCATAGCACTGAATCTTGTGGCTTCTTGTTCCCTGTGGACTCCTCAGCGCATGTGCTTTCTGTCATGTTTGGTCTGTTCTGGACCAGAGCCAGAGAGTGGCCGAGGCCATTGTCACTGCAACATGAAGGTCAGCACTTGTTGGCTTTGCAATAACTTTCCTCATCCTTTGCCATAAGGCACACATCTCTCAGATGGACTGAGTGCTGAAAAGAAAGAGATGGATCACAATTTAAGGGAAATGTTTCTGTAGTTCAATTGAACTCAACAAGTATTTTCACTTTTCAATCTGATATTATTCTCACTTTGTTTTCCCATTTATTCAGATAACCTAAATGAAGACCCATATTTGCAATTGGATTGCAAACAGGAATGTTCAGGCAACTGATGTGAGACGCAGGATGTGTGCACACACAGAGTGATCTTCCCACGCTTTCCAGCCCCTGTCCCCAAGCACCCATACATGGATCCTGTATGATTTCTTTGCAAATTTTGTGATAGCCTCTTATAGTGGGAAGGAGTGTGGACCAGGCTCAGACGGAAGAAGAGAGAGCCGAGGGCACCCAGGAAAATCAGGGACCACACTGCATACACGTGCTACATTGTAGCTACAACAGCAGCACATTTCTTTGGTAGTTTTTTTTTAGCTTGATTTTTTATAAGTTTATTCATTTTTTTTTTTTGAGAGAGGTGGGGGAAGGCTAGGGAGAGAAGGAATCCACATCAGTGCAGAGCCCAACGTGGGGCTCCATCCCATGAACCTTGAGATCATGATCTGAGCTGAAATCAAGAGCTGGATACTTAACCATCTGAGTCACCCAGTCACCCCATGTTTCTTTCATTGAAGCATCAGGGACAACTTGTCACACAGATTCACCGAAACCACAGCATGAATTTAGGCCCGTGGCTCAGGGCCCCACAAACACGTGTCTTATGGACATTCATCGGGCATGTCCCAAAAGAGTATATTGATTTGCCAGAACTGCCATAACAAAATACCAGAGATGCTGTTCCTTCAGCAATAGGAATTTACTTTCTCACAGTTCTGGAGGCTGGAGGTCCAAGATCAAGTCCAAGTTCCTTGGCTCAAAGTCCAAGATGAAGGTAGTAGTGGGATTGGTTTGTAGCCTTTCTTCTTGGCTTGAAGATGGTTGTCTTCTTGCTCTGCCTGCACTGGCCTTCCTTCTGCGCACATCTGTGTCCTAATTTTCTCATCTTATAAGAACACCAGTCGTATTTGTTTAGAATCCACTTTAAGGACCTTCTTTTAACTTAATCACCTCTTTAAAGAGCCCGTATCCAAGTATAGTCACATTCTGAGATGCTGGGAGTGAGGAGTGTATGGGATGAAATTCAGCCCATACAGAAGAGTAACAAAACATCCAGAAGTCTTCTGCCTTGTCCTTCATTTATGTGGTTTTGTTGGTGACCTTTGTTTAATATAATATGGCCTTTGCTTTTTATTTTCCTCCTGCCAATAGCCATTACAGATTTACACTTACTTTCTTTACTTTATCAAATTGTCACCTCACAAACCAAAGAATTGTGTCTTGGTGTCCCTCACTGGATGCAGCACAATGTTTGACAAATAAATATTCTATAACTGTCACTGGTTCACCCTGCTCCTTGGATCTTTTTTGCATCCATTGATGTCAATACTGAGTAATAGCAACTTGGCCAATCCTGACCGCCCCCATCTCCTACCTATACTGCCTGGAAATAAGCTCACATTTCTAGTGAGCCAGATGAGGAGAGCTGGAGCCGAAGAAGTGTTACATCTTCAATGCTAGGAGGGCTGTGTGTCCCAGAATTCTGCCTGTCACCCTTACTTTGTGGGAAAACTGCCTCAAGGAGTCCTCAGTGAGGAAACGCTGCATAAGAGCAATGGATGGGACTCTTTCTTGCTGAGAATAGCTATGTGACAAGAGGTGGTTCTGAAGATGGAGTCTTGGGGGCCTGGGGGGTTCAGTTGGTTGAGCATTTGACTTTGGCTTAAGTCATGATCTCATGGTTCTGCGAGTTCGAACCCTGCATTGGGTTATGTGCTGACAGCTCAAAGCCTGGAGCCTGTCTTGGATTCTGTGCGTCAGAGGATGAGGACCATGGGATACACTCTAGAGGCTGAGAGTAACTAAGGGTGCTAAGGCCACTAAGGACTCAGGGCTCTTGGATGTGGAAAAGGAACCAGAAACAGAGATGGGTGTTGTCAACTTAGAATTTGAGGAAGCTCGTTTCAGACCCCCTTCTCAAACCCATCTTCTGAATTCCCAGGGGAAGGAAGACTATCTTTTCAGGGGCTCCCTTTAGGGGTCTTACTCTACATGGTTACTCAATTCCTGTTTCCTTTTGTGATTGCATTGCATTTGGTCACTTCAACTTATTTAAGCATCTGTCTTTGTCAGGATCTACTTAGAATGACAAGGAAATACCCATGTGAACTTGGTGTTGAAACAAGAATGTCCTTCTCCTGGGAGACAGACTCCAGGAGCTTGGCTTCCCTCCGTCCCAGCCCCAGCCCTCCTGCCAGCCCAGCCAGGAGTCGCCTCCTCCTTCTCTCTCAGCTCACTGCAAAACCAACCACGATGGATCAAGAATCCAGAATCTACACAGAAAAGAGCCAGGAGGGAACTATGGGATATTAAGAGTAGGGGGTCCGGGGGACACGTTTTATCGCGTGTATGGTGCGAACTCCTTCAGACAGAGCTGAGCCCATGGTATGAAAGTTGCTCAGTTTGATTATTTTGAATCTAATGCTCATCTTCAACATTACATCTGAAAGCTGACTCTGCCGTGGCGGACAGACAGACCTCCGTGGTGTCTGCCGTGGATCCAGCAGAACTTCCAGGAGGGATGACAGGGGCATATGGATGCTTAGTGAAAAGCACTCACGCACCAGAGCTAATGGGCAAAGAGATGCAAACACCTCAAGGCTTCCATTCATGTTGCCTTTTGGAGAAATTCTCAGCAACGAGGCCATAACAATCAAGATGAACAGGCAGTAGGAAAAGACTCAAGAAAAAAAAGTGACCATCATGAATGATAAGCCTCAAACGTTTTGCCCATGCCCCTAAGCGACCAAATGATTGTGCAAAGTGTGTATGGATATTCTGTGGCCCATCTTCTGTCGCTAAGGCTCCATTATGGGAGAGATTCGGGAAGAGTTTAATTTATGACATTCATCTGTTAAGACGGAGGACGTGCCCCTGAGTTCCTTGCGTCTTGGGAAACCCACAGTGGGTTAACCACTCACTGATCCATCTGTATCTCTTGCAAACAATCTAGCTTTGATTCATTGCTGTGCTCACATATATCTGTTGAGATA
Organism: Suricata suricatta; assembly: GCF_006229205.1. Classification (NCBI taxonomy): domain Eukaryota; kingdom Metazoa; phylum Chordata; class Mammalia; order Carnivora; family Herpestidae; genus Suricata; species Suricata suricatta. The sequence continues at coordinate 10,520,943 of NC_043702.1, read as the reverse complement.
GAAACGAATTTCCCCCCCTGCAGGGACCCACAGTTTAGAGACCAAAAGAGAAAAAGAAATGGGTCTTCGAGGCTGATTCAGCCTAATTTATTCACATAACAGTTGTTTTGCTTTGACAGCGACAGCAACGTGAGCGGGG
>NC_043702.1:10518981-10520704 GCF_006229205.1 Suricata suricatta | reverse complement strand
GAGGACCATGTCTGCAATCCCAAAACAGGCAAGACACCAGGGGTGATTGCTATGGACTGAATCATGTGTGCACACACACACACACACACACACACACACACACCCATTCATATATTGAAGCCCTAACTCCTAATGTGACGGTATTTGGAGATGGCATCTTTGGGAGGTAATTAGGTTTAGATAAGGTCCCGGGGGTGTAGCCTCATGTTGAGATTACTCCTTACAAGAAGAGGAAGAGATGCCAGGCTTCTCTCTCTGTCTCTGCGACGTGAGGGCACAACAAGAAGGTAGCCATTTGCAGTCCAAAATGGAGCTCTCGCCAGAACTCGACCACACAGCCTGATCTCAGACTTTCCAGCCTCTAGAACTGTGAGAAAACAAATTTTTGTTGGTAAGCCAGTGAGTCTACAGTCTTTTGCTGTGGTAGCCCGAGATAATACTGTGGTGTTAACAATGATACATAGGGACTTCTACTATTCTTTTCTGAGAGATTTGGGATACTGTACAGGATGGCCTGTTTTTAAATTTGTATTAAATATGGTCCACAAATAGGTGAGGAGCTAACCATTTCCTTTAAGACTGTTTGTCTCATTCTGTAAGTTGTCGAGTTAAAGGGAATTTGTAAGAGCATAAAAAAGCCGTCCAATAAATTACACATTATTGTCTCATAAATCACCTGATCCTCTTCCCAGTATATTTATTCTACTCTTTTGGCATGGGTATTTCGAGAAGTGACAGGTCTGCTTGATTTGCTAACCTAAAAAGATCTAGACCTGAAAAAATTGTCTTTTGGGTCAACTTATCTAATCTTGAACTTTTACATTCATTTCTAAGAGGAATATTTGGATTCAGATTGAAAATGTGGTTCATATGGATCACAAGGCTTGGCACAGTTTGTTCATAATATTATTAGAATTAGTAGACACTAATAATAATATATGGATATAATCTAGATGCATTATACATTTACATGTTATTTATATTTATCATAGTTTTTGTTATATGTTATCTACATGGGTTATACATATGTTTTTCTACCCACAAATCAGGTTTCATATGTTATATGTTATATACAATATTTACATGCCTATATATACACACATACACACAAAAATGCACTCAGATTCCAAATTTTATGACTTACCACATGATTTTTTTTCTTCATTCATAAAACCTAGTGATTTGTGAAGATCTGTTCTGAAGTGTTGTTGTTTCTGGGCAGCTTGCCTCCATCTTCTTCTGTCTGTTCCTTCCTGTCCTTTGGGTCAACTGTGACTTCTTAGCCTTTGCTCTTGTGTTTACTTTCCCACTGTGGCTTCTATGATCCACTCTCACAGGTTAGAGTGTTGCCATCTGAAAGACCTTTGGTCACTTCAAAGCAGATGAAGCAAAGACCTAAGGTTCTTCAGTATATCCTCACAAATGGAATGTCCTGGAATTGTGTGTTGGTTGTCTGGGGAGGAAGAAGGCAAGTGTGAGCAGGAAGGATAGGAGGGTGCTGGGAAGGATGAAAAGGTAGACTGTGACGGTTGGCTTGACTTTTGATGGTAAGATTTGGTCTACCTTCATTTTTTTCTTTGGATCTACTTTTGGTTGTCTTTGCTGTTAAATGTTAAATGACCTGTTTGGTAAAGATGCCTGAAGTTAAAACACAACCTTACCGACATTTTGTTTTCATCTGTGATTCAGTTTCTCCCAAGAGTGTCTTTACACCTTGGCAAGA
>NC_043702.1:10517744-10518881 GCF_006229205.1 Suricata suricatta | reverse complement strand
CAGGTGCTACCGGGTGGGCTGCTGCTCCAGCTGCTGCCCCTGCTGCTGCGGCTGCTGCGGGGGCTGCTGCAGCACCCCCGTGGTCTGCTGCTGCCGCCGCTCGTGTGGCTGCAGCTCGTGTGGCTGCGGCAAGGGCTGCTGTCAGCAGAAGTGCTGCTGTCAGCAGAAGTGCTGCTGCAAGAAGCAGTGCTGCTGCTAGACGGGCGCTGCAGGTGCTGGGGGAGGGGCGTCTGCTTGCCCCCTTGGCCAAGGCTTCCCTCCATCCCACCTGTCTGCTCCCGAGGTCTCCCTGTGTCCTGGACTTTCTGGTACTTTCCCCCTTGGTTCTCATGCTCTGAGTTGAGGTAACTTTTGCCATTTGAAAATCGTCACATGGAGGGGGCACCTGGGTGGCCCAGTCCATCAAGTCTGACTTCAGCTCAGGTCATGATCTCAGTTTGTGAGTTCAAGTCCGGCAGCAGGCTTTGCACGGACTGTGTGGAGTTTGCTTGGGATTCTTTCTCTCTCCCTCTCTCTCCCTGTCTCTCTCTCTTCCCCTCCCCCACTTATGCTTTTTTTCTCTCTCTCCCTCCTTCTCCCTCTGCTCCTCCCTCACTTATTCTCTCTCTCTCTCTCTCTCTCTCTCTCTCTCTCTCTCAGAACAAATAATAATCTTAATAAAAAGTCAAATGGATGTTTTCTACATCATCTAAGAAAAAAGAGAGCACCTTGATGATTGAGCTCAGCAACCATGACTTCTACTCTGTTTTCTTCTTTGCAGTATTTTTCTAACTAGCCTTTTTGTACTTATTATAAATGTTGTGTCCTTTCTGTGGCCATAGAGGCTTTGTAGATGTTCACCTAAAAATCACTCAATAAAGCGCAAAAACAAACCCTGATTGGTTGTTATTGTTTTATCTTGTTTTATCCTTGGGGTTCTTTTTGTTGAGCTCACATTGATTATGCTCCTCCATGGGCTGGGGCCATCAGGGTACACACATAATTATGCCCTTATGTGATGACAATCTAGTCATACACAAATGACCACCAACACAAGGCAGAGTAATAAACACGTCAGAAGGCCATGAGGTGGTGTTCCACATGGTTGGATGGGGAAGGAGTGTAAAGAACTGGAAAAGCTTCAAGAAAGGGATGCCA
>NC_043702.1:10516283-10517644 GCF_006229205.1 Suricata suricatta | reverse complement strand
GTATCACACTTGGCCTCAGACTCTCTTTCTTTGTACATAACCCCCACCCACCCACCCAACAACACTCCAAGGCAGGAGCTACTCCATCTTTGAACTGAATTCAGCACTTCAAACCTGCCTTTATAGCTAGGAGTTTCTCAGGGAGCATTTGTCAACAGAAAGCACATTCTTCCAAAATACTTAAATCCTTCTATATACTCCTCATAATCTGAATCATAAAATATCATTTGTATTTCAATTTGTATCTTCCAAGAGAACCAGGCTATTGAGGATCAACTGAACTCTAGCTTCCTTTAGGTATAAAGGAAACAGATGTTGCTAATAAAACTGTTTTCCTATAAGAATGGACTACCAGGGGGGCGCCTGGGTGGCTAAGTTTGTTAAACATCTGACTCTTCATAATGGCTTGGTGGCTCCCGACAGAATTGGTTTTAAATTTTAAAAAATGAATGGACAATCTTCAAAAGTTATCGTTAGTAAATACGGCCTTAAGAGATGGCAAAGTGGGACAAGAGAACAATTCTAAAATATATGAAAAAGATGTCTATATTGAAGAAAAATAACTGGGGGGCCTGGGTGGCTCAGTCAGTTAAGCGTCTGACTTTGACTCAGCTCGTGATCTCGAGGTTCATGGGTTCGAACCCCCCGTCAGGCTCTGTGCTCACAGCTAGCTCAGAGCCTGGAGCCTGTTTCAGATTCTGTGTCTCCCTCTCTCTCTGACCCTCCCCTGCTTGTGCTGTCTCTCTCTGTCTTTCAAAAATAAATAAAAAACATTAAAAAAAAAGAAAACTAACTTACTTGTTATGTTTCCTCAAAACATAACATCAGAATCTCCACAAAAAAGATAGGACTGTGAAAATCTACCTCTGTGGATGAGAGGAAAGGTCACTTATCATGGTACGGGGGATGTTCTTCTCTTCCAATGTACTTGTCTCCCATTGGCATGATGCACAACTCTGCGTCCTGAGACACTATTGGGTCCTTTTTTCACCATGCATCAAAATAACATAGATAGAAGATGTGGAGAAATGGACATAAAGAAAGGTTTGTCGGGGGCCTGGGTGGCTCAGTTGTGATGATCAATGGTCTTGTGATCTGTAATCTGATGATGATGATCTTGTGGTCTGTGAGTTCAAGCCCTGCGTCGAGCTCCATGCTGACCGCTCAGAGCCTGGAGCCTGCTTCAGATTCTGTGTCTCCCTCTCTCTCTGACCCTCCCCCACTCACTCTCTGTCTCTCTCTGTCTTAAAAATAAATAAACATTAAAAAATTAAAAAAAATTTTAATAAAAAGAAAGGTTTTCCATATAGTATTCATTTGTCCTTCAGGAGGAGAAGTGCTCAGGGTGAGTCTGTAGGAAC
>NC_043702.1:10490260-10516183 GCF_006229205.1 Suricata suricatta | reverse complement strand
CACACGAGCGGCGGCAGCAGCAGACCACGGGGGTGCTGCAGCAGCCCCCGCAGCAGCCGCAGCAGCAGGGGCAGCAGCTGGAGCAGCAGCCCACCCGGTAGCACCTGCAGGTGGTGCAGCTGCCGCAGCCGCCACCGCAGCCACTGCTGCAGCCGCCACAGCCGCTACTGCAGCCGCCACAGCTTCCGCAGCCGCCACAGCTTCCACAGCCACAGCACCCCATGGTGTCAGCAGAGAGGACTCAGCAGAGTGGAGGAGAGAGACTCAGGAGGTGAGGGAGGTCGGATGCCTTCTTCTGCCGGGGGAGGGGCTTATATACCAACCCTGGAGTAGGAGCAGGAAGACACGTGACCACTTCCCTGCTGCTATTTGGGTCTATTTACAGGAAAGAATCAAATCATCTCTTATTTGCTTCCCTTTTAGATATCTTTGTCTTCATCACATGTGTTGTGTATTTTTTAAAATAACCCTATATTCCAGATTAAGTTTAAAAAACTTTAAAGTTCTAGGGAATCCTCCTGGGAACTGGAATCATGGTGACGCTATGGGCGGCATCTCTGTCTTCCCAAACCACCTGTGTCCGAGGCGCGTGCAGAGCCCACCTGTCATCAGGCAGCCCCTGGGCTAGGTGGGCTGTGAGCTCTGAGGGGGCTGCTACAGGGAAGGTCAAGGTGTCTTCCCTGACCTCAAAAAGCTTGCAATAGAAATAATACTGGTAGCTGGGGATGTGAGATTGGCAACAGATTCAAAGGTCACTGCCAAGGTCAGATGCCATCATTGCATTTGTTGGCCAGTGGAAACTTAGGATACCATTGTGTGTGTTTTTTTTTAAGTAGGCTCCACACCCAGGAGGAACCCAACACAGGACCGGAACTCACCACCCTGAGATCAAGACCTGAGCTGAGATCAAGAGTTGGATGCTCAGTTGACTGAGCCATCAGACATCCCAATAACAGTATTTCTATTCTTTTTTTTTAAGCGGGCTCCACACCCAGTGTGGCACCCCTGTCATTGTGATTTCCTATACCCTTGTCATACTGATTATTTTATTTTATTTTTATTTATTTATTTTTTAAGACAGACAGCACAAGTGGAGGAGGGGCAGAGAAAGAGAGGGAGACACAGCTGTCAGCACAGAGCTCAACACAGGGCTTGAACCCATGGATTGGGAGATCATGACCTGAGCTGAAATCAGATACTTAACCAACTGAGCCACCCAGGCCCCCTGATTATTTTAAAGACAGAAATAAATCCTCTCAAGAGTCTGCTTTTTAATGGTGTAATCCTTGGTATATTTTGCTTTGGATGAGGAATTGATTTTTGGCTTTGACATCAGTTGATGTCTGAGAGAAAGATCCCTTTGCTAAGGAGCCTGACCTAGGCAATTTTGAGAGCAGGGTGGGTGCCTTGAAGGTTGCAGGTGCAGAGGCGTGAGAAGTGAGGGGGGTCCGATGTGGAGAGAAAGGGAGCGTGAGACGTGGTGAAGTGTGTAGTTGAGGTCCTGTGGGATCTGAGGGCTAGTGACCAACCAGGAGGCTGGAAAAACATAAGGCAAGAAAGCTGAGAGCAAAAGTGGGCTCTGCACTGGGTGTGCTGATGGAGGAGTGGTCTGGCTTCTCAGAGAGTTCCGAGGACCTTCGTGGGGATCTTCAGAGATCAACAGATTCTCCAGACTACATTTTGTAAGCAGTTTGCCACTCGGAACCTATTTCCCCAATCTGGTGAGATTGTCCTTCAGGAATCTGAGTGACAGAAAATGCTCTAAGGTCCCCAGGGCATGTTGACACTGTTATTAATGATCCTAAACTATTTTAGTGGTATGTGGTTAGAGCCTTTCAACCACCCTGGGGGGGATGCTTGAGTTGGGGTGGGGGTGGGAGTGCAGTGGGGCAAGAGATCAGTGATTTGAGAGCTTTGAAGGAAGCAGAATCAACATAAAGGGGTAGAAGACCAGAAATGTGGCTAAGAGAAGCAAAGGATTCAAAGCCAACTTTTTAATGGATTGTCCATTTGCTGGAGCAGGATCGTGGTGGAGGAATGTACCTTTTGTGGTGGGATTGGTGAGTGGACTGGGGAGATTATGTCTTGAGTCTGTGGCCTGGGACATGGCAGGTGCCTCCAGAAAGCTGTGGAGAGGGTGACTAGTTGGATGTCTGTGGATTTGGAGTGTGGAGGAGATTCTAAACTGGAGGAAGGGATGGCAGAAATGCACATGGAAACTGAAGCCACAGTTCTGGATGTGAGCACTTAGAAAAGGGTGTAGTGGAGAGAAGGGAGCCTTGGGTCAAGACTTTCAGTAAAGAACTGTTGGGGTTGAGAGCGAAAAGGGGATCATTCAGTTTAAAAATAGTTCCCATTTCTTTGGAAATATAGCTGTGAACACGTAAACCTCGCAAGCACTAAAAGGACCCATTTAATGAGATGTTAGCCACAGCACAGTAATAGATGTGACAAAATTGGAGATAAATGGCTTGTTCAACTTGTTCAACCTCATATGGACTCTACCTCTCAGAAGTTTCTGTTAGAGCCGGAGGGAGGGGTCCAGCTGCATATGTGGAGGGAAAACCATCAAAGAGAAGCTGAAAAGGAGCCAGCAGTAATCAAGTGCTTTCTTAGTTTAACATCTCAAAGGTTCAGCTGTGTTTCTGTGGAAATGGAGATCCCCTCCAAAATGTGAGTGATTCTTAGTTTGCCTCCAAAATGACTGTAACAAGGGGCACCTGTACAACTTAAGTCAGTTAAGCTTCCAGTTCTTGATTCCAGCTGAGATCATGATCTCACAGTTCATGAGATCAAACTGAGTGGGGCTCTGAGCTGACAGCACTGAGGCTGCTTGGGATTCTCTCTCCCTCTCTCTCTTCCTGTCCTTCCCCTGCTCACATGTGTGCCCATTCTCTCTTTCTCTGTAAATAAACATTAATAGAAAAACAAAACAACTTTGAGAAGCTAAAATTAGCAAATGTTTTGGGTCAAATATCATTGGTAAGAATGTTAACAAGGAACAGCCCTAGATGAGCTTATTGTGGAGATGTCAATGGCAACAATGAGGAAGTGCTCTGGGTCATGTGTCCTGGGTGGCTCCATCACCATCCTCCTCAAGATGCTATATAAGCCTCTCCCCCAGCAGAAGAAGGCATCAGACCTCCTTCACCTCCTGAGTCTCCTCCTCACCTGTCCTGAGTCCTCTCTGCTGACACCATGGGGTGCTGTGGCTGTGGAAGTTGTGGCGGCTGCAGAAGCTGCGGCGGCTGCAGTAGCGGCTGTGGCGGCTGCAGCAGTGGCTGCGGCGGCTGTGGCAGCTGCACCACCTGCAGGTGCTACCGGGTGGGCTGCTGCTCCAGCTGCTGCCCCTGCTGCTGCGGCTGCTGCGGGGGCTGCTGCAGCACCCCCGTGGTCTGCTGCTGCCGCCGCTCGTGTGGCTGCAGCTCATGTGGCTGCGGCAAGGGCTGCTGTCAGCAGAAGTGCTGCTGTCAGCAGAAGTGCTGCTGCAAGAAGCAGTGCTGCTGCTAGGCGGGCGGTGTGCAGAACTGGTAAGACTTCCTCCTTCCCATTGCGCTTCCCCCATCTTGAAAATACTATCTTCCCATATCTCTTTGGTGCCTTAAGTCCTTCGATCCGAAGTTCCCAAACTAATAGAAATCATCTAATGGAAGAAATCTGTATGCAGCCCAGCACCAGAGTAATTATGCAAATTACTAATGAATTTGTGATTCTGAATACCTGATTTGATGGAAATACCCACTGCCTTTCAGTTCTGTCTTTTCCCACTTTTTCTCATCTTCATGAATAGTTTTTCCCCCTTTTTTCTTTTGTGTTCTTAGTCATTACATAATCCTGTCTAAATTTCCTAATAAAATAAAAACTAGAAGTCCATCAAAAGTGTTCTTTTTGCCTTTGTTGTGTTTGAGCTCATGGAATCCTGGTTTGTCCTGAAGCTTGCAAGCGAATTTATCTTTGTAGAAAGTCTTAAAAGCCCAGCAGCAGCAGCACGTTCAAGGGCAGTCCTAGAATCCCTGGCCAGGTCTCTGGGGACCAATGACGTCTTCCCTCAGTGAAAATTTACTCTTCTCCCAGACCCCTCCCCCCTTCCAGCCCTGTGTGCCATCTTCCCGGAGGTCCAGTCCCTGGGCTTTGATGTACAGACATGGCCCTTCAGCGGCCTCTTGAACCCTCCATGGGCATTCCCATTGGGACTCAAATGCAGAATTTCATGGTGGGCCTGGGACCATTTGGGCTTTCCATGGGGTCTCGTTTGTTGACATACTCCATCTTTTCCTTCCCTTCTTTCTGCTGTTTTGTGCATACAATTTTCCTCTTTCACTTTTTTCAGTACAAGCAACATTCAATTACAGAATCTTAAACATTCCTAAATAAAATACATTCGACTGCTGTAAATTCTCCCGGTGACTGTCTTCTTAACGACCTCTAGCAAAAGTGATAAATGAAAGGGAGGTCTGACAGAAGGAAGCCCAGGGGAAAGAAGGTTTCAATGCTTCTCTGAGCGAGGAAGTCTTTTCTCCCACTTCTTCAATTTCAATTACAATAAGAGGGTAAACTTCTTTTCTTTTTCCTTCCCCTTTCCTGTTTTCCATTCCTTCTTTTCCTTTTTTTTTCTTTTCTATTTCTTTTCTCTTCTTTTTTTCCTTTTCTTTCCTCTTGTCTCCCCTCCTTGTGCTTCCCTTTCTTTTTTCTTTTTCTGATTATTTTCTACAGCCTTTTCTAGCTGTTTTATTAGCAGTAGAGACCGTAGGCTGAGGAGAATTTGGATCACAATGGTTCAGTATTTTCACACATTGATGCCTCTGTCGAGAAAGGGCAGGGGGGAAGCTACAGCAGATTACATGTCCTAATAAAATAAGTGAACCACATAGCTAGGCTCAAAAACAAGATAACTATTTCTGTGGACCAAACATAGAACGGAAACACAGACTGCAAGGTTGTAACCATGACCTTGCTGCAGTCAGGTTCTGGAAGTGGGCTGTAGGCATAAGGAGACTGGGAATATGATCACAGAGATCAAATATTCGATGTAGAGAGGGGATGACAGCCAGGCTCACTTTTGGGGTTTCATGCCAGGGTGGGGTCCCTTTTGTCATGAAAAAAATTCTATGATTCTCTGCTGCCCAAGGCTCTGGCCTGTGAACTGGTATCCACCAAAGACATATGGGCCTTGCCTGAAGGTCACAAATTGACTTAAATCATATGCAGTCTTGAGAATAATCTATGATATCCCATTATACTTTAGGATGGAGCTTGGAGGTGGGACACGAAAATATTTTAGGATACCTTCTAGACAGGTAAAAGCCAAAGTAAAGGTTGGGATAAGGAGAGAGAGAGAGAGAGAGAGAGAGAGCAAGAGAAATGGAAGTGGAAACAAAACATCTCTCACCTAGAGGAAGCTGGCAGAATTTCAACAGCTCTTTGTAGTAGGAAGCCTCAAACTGGTGCCCACAGATCCTTGCCTCCTGGTGTTCACACTCTGGGAAATCACCTCTTCAGTATGGGCTGGCTCCATGAACCAGTGAAGAAAATGCCACAAAAGGGACAGGATACCACATCCTTGATTATGTCAAAAGGTCTGTAATTTCCATCTTCAAGCCGACTCTTGATTTGTTGTCTGGCACACTTTGATGAAACAAGATGACATCCTGGAGAGGCCACATGGCCAGGAACTGAGGGCAGCCTCCAGTCAAGAGCCAGGAAGGAATTGAAGCTCTCAGCTCAGTAGCCACAAAGAGCTGAATCCTGCCAACAATGATATGAACTTGGAAATGCATTATGCCCCAGTCAGCGTCCTGCCTCCTTGACATGACCACACCCTATAGTCAACTTGACTGCAGCCCATAAGACACCCTAAGGTAGAGGACCCAGCTAGGATGTGCCCAGATTCCTGACTCTGAAACTGAGATAAAAAATGTGTCATGTTTTAAGCCACAAAGTGTTGGGGGTAATTTGTTATATAACACTGAATAACTAATACACATTTGAAAACATCTAATATTAAGAAAGGACAACAAAATAAACTTGCAACAAGAATTCATTTCATAGGAAATTGACTTTGTAGAACTAACAGTCTTTTAAATATTATTTTTTGGATCTTTAAAACATTAAGTAAGGGAATTACTTCTATTTTAAAAAAGAAGGATTTATAGTGAAAAACACAGGTAAAACCAAAATAAGAATAGGCTGATATCAAACTCTTGGGAATAAAGATGATATATGAATTGAAATAAAAGCTCAAGCAACAAAATTAGATATCCTCAAAGAGAGAATTTATAATTTGCAAGATAGACATTCAATGCTCACTCAGCATGAGAGAGAGAGAGAGAGAGAGAGAGAGAGAGAGAGAGAGAGAGAGAGAGATCCAGAATAGAAACTGAAGTTGTTTGTCTTGACAGAATAATATGAGAAAAGGGTTTTGAAGACTTTCTCAATGGGGCTGCCTCCTATGCCCAAGGATTTCTTCCTACCACCCTTAAGCCTATTCACCTTGGACTTCAATTCCAGATACCCCTGGATGCATTATATTTCAGGCAACTTTTACTTTAAAACACACTGGACTCCAAATTATCATGATGCATTTGTCATGTTTTCTATTATGACTGTTCTTGAATATTAAGTTGCTTAAAATTCATTAGAACACTTTTGCTCATGCAGGTCAGGTAAGAATTTGGTAAATTGTTCCTCTATCTCTTTTTTAGGGATACCAACTAGCCAACACCACAAGTATCTATGTGTTAGACTATTGTGACCACTGCTTCCACTCCGTTGTCCATTGTGGTAACCATATCCATCTTGTCTTCAGCAGCTAAGAGCCTCCACATGACCCCCGCCACCCTGGGATCCCATCATCTCCATTGTACTTAAGTATCCCCAGTTCATTGGTAGCAGCTCCCCCTGGAATTTCCAACCTATAGAGAAAAGTAACCACAGGGTTCTTCCAGAATGCTGGGCTGCTCTCACAAATATATTCTCACAGGTATGGTAAAAGGTGTGTCTTCTAGACCTTCCCAAGTTGGGTGAACAAATTCACATGATAAATCCACTCTAATATTATAATTTGCCTAAGCTTTGGAATAATTTCCTCTATAGCACACCAAGGCAGTTCTGGCATTTCAACTTCTTTTTTTTAAATTAATTTTTCTTTTAACATTTATTTATTTTTGAGAGAGAGAGGCACACACAGAGTATGAGGATGAGTGGGGCAGAGAGAGAGACACAGAATCTGAAGCATGCTCCAGGCTCTGAGCTGTCAGCGCAGAGCCAGACGCGGGGCTTGGACCCATTAACTGTGAGACCATGACCTGAGCTGAAGTTGGCTGCTTAACCGACTGAGCCACCAAGGCGCCCCGCATTTCAGCTTCTTTAGTGGGGGGCCACGCTTACCTTCATGTTTCAGTTAACCAAACTAGACTGGAGTGATGTGTCTACAAGCCAAGGGATGCTAAGAATTGCCAGTGACTGCTAAAATCTAGGACGAGGCAAGGAAGAATCCTCCCTGAGACCAAGTTTTCAGAGAGAAAGCATGTCCTCACCAACACCGTGATTTCAGACTTCTAGCCTTCATAACTTCGAGAAAATAAGTTCCTGTTGTTTAAAGCCACTCCACTGTGGTAATTAGTTATAAGATCATTAGGAAACTAATATAGTATTTGATTAGGAGGGTCCAATGCTGACACTTGTATGTCTAAAACTACATCATGCCATAAATCTTAGTGCCCTTTTTATGATTGGAAACAGATTCATAGTGGCTTAAAATCCAACCAGATTAGATAACCAGATCCAGAAAACCCAGAAACAGTTCAGAAAAGTTGGCCTTGTAGATGTGTTCTCTACCACCACTCCTGGTACCAAAATCTGTATCAATCAGGATTCAACCTGAGAAACAGAACCAGTAGAGATAAATAGTAAAAAAATGTATTTCAAGAAGTTGGCTTACTTGATTGTGAGGGTTGATGAAGCCAAGTTCAAAATTCATAGGGCAGGCCATCAGGACACGTGGGCTAGAACTCTCAGGTGTGACCTGAAGCTCTTGTCCACAGATGGAACTTCTTTTTCTGGGAAGGCTTAGTTCTTCTCCTATGGCCTTTCAACTGATTGAATTGGTCCCATCTACATTATCTAGGATAATCTCCCTTACTTAAAGTCAACTGATTGTGAACTTTGATCACATCTGCAAAATACATCACAGCAATACCTTGATTAGTGCTTGTTTGAATAAATGAAGAACTTGGCCTAGTCAAGTGGACACATAAGACTGTCACAAATTGCAACAAACTTATAAATTAGTTGGAGAAGAACTGAAATCATTACAATATTCAGTCTTTTCATGTAGGGTCATAGTAAGGTTTAATAAAAAATTTTCCCTTAATTTTTTGTCCCTATTTTGTGGGAATTGAATTATTTCCCCCATTCTAACATTTTTTTGGTAGTATACAATATTAGTACAATATAGTTATCACATATTTTATTTTTTTGAAAGAGAAAGAGAGTGTGTGCTCGCATGTGAGTTGGTGGGGCAGGAGAGAGAGAGAGAGAGAGAATTCTAAGCAGCCTCTGTGCTGTTGGTGGGGAGCCCAATGCAAGACTCAGTCTTATGACCCTGAGATCATGACCTGAGCCAAAATCAAGAGTCTGATGCTTAACTGACTGAGCCACCTAGGAGCCCCAGTTATCACATATTGATCATTTAATATGCATCAGGCTTGTGCTAGAAACTTCTTTATTACCCAAATCAAAACAAACCACACTTTTATGAGGTTGGGCACAGAAAGCTAATACATATCATTAACTCTATGATATTTCATGTTTATGTTTTTGGATGGCCCCACTTGTCTGATTTCAGTGTTGTTTTGGGATTGACTTAAAGTATTTAGGGTCCCAGTTGCTCACCGAGACAATATGGCTGCTTTCAACTTGGTCAACTCCGGTTTTTGGCTGTGCCCTGTTCACCAGCCCGTAGCTAAGGTTTTGTTGTAGTGTTGATGAGGTTCTTGATAATCTTGTGTTTTATATATTTTAATCTAGGACAAAAAATTGAAACGCCATGTAGTTTAGCACCATATATTTTCAGAACAGTCCATCCTCTGAGTCCGTGGTAGGAGAGACAAGGCTAAAACTGTGTCACCGTGTTCCTCTCGGAAATTGAGTTGTGCAGCTCATGTGGATTCTGGTCAGTAGTAGAAATACATCTTTCCTGTGCGCATTTGGCTGAATAGATTATGTAAATGCTTCTCATTAGGAAAATTCCAGCAATGACAGAGAAATAACTCCCATAAATTAAAAACTAAAAGAAGACAAAAAAAGAGAAATCAACAAATACATAAAAATGGATGTTCAACACTAAAAGTAGTTAATGATGCTTTACTACTAGCTGGGAGAGATTTTAAACAGGTCATGGATCCTCTCTCTGCCTCAGTTTTCCAAATTGTAAAACTAGAATAATAACCATATTTACACATTTGTTGTGAGGATTAGATGAGTTATTGCAGGTAAGGTATACAGAAAAGTACCTATATAGTAGAATTCAAGAAATGTTAACTGTTTCTGTAGTTCTGAAGTTCTCCATCTATATAGATTCTATACAAACTTACTTCTTGTTTTTCTTCTTTTTTTTATATTCACAATTAATATATGAAATTGGGAGTTTATTTTTTCCTTACAATGTAATGTGCTTGACAGTGTTTCTATCCAAAATGTTGAAATGATATTAATAGGTATATAGAATTTTAGAACTTCTATGTAGTACTCATGAATACATTGAAACTTTAATCATCTCTAAAACTAATTAATTAATTTTTTGTTTGTTTAGAGAGAGAACCAGCAGGAAAGGGGCAGAGAAAGGGGGGACAGAGGATCCCAGGTGGGCTCTGTGCTGAGAGCAGGTAGCCTGATGCCAGGCTTAAACTCACCAACAGTGAGATCATGAACTGAACCAAAGTTGGATGCTTAACCAACTGAGCCACCCAAGCACCCCAACCTTTAATGATTTAAAAAATTTTTTTATGTTTATTTATTTTTGGGGTGGGGGGAGCAGCAGAGAGAGAGAGGGAGACACAGAATCTGAAGCAGGCTCCAGGCTCTGAGCTGTCAGCACAGAACCTGACACAGGGCTGGAATTCACAAGACATTGAGATCATGACCTGAGCTGAAGTCAGACACTTAACCAACTGAGCCATCCAGGGGCCCCAACCTTTAATCACTTTTAATGACTCTCTTTAGATATACAGATCAAGAGGTCTTAATCATGCTTTATCTTTTAAAAAGTTTAATTATATTAACTCTAAAAATTTTTGTTTGCATCATATGAAGTTTCCCTCCCTATTCCAAACTTTAGATGTCTTTACATTTTAGATATATTTTCTGTAAATAGACTATAGTTGTAAGAATCTAACCTGAAAGTATTTTTTATTATTTTTATTTTTTCTACTGGGTTTAGCTTAGAATCACTTGATTTTTTATTTTTGGAAAATTATAAACATTCACAACAGTGGCCAGAATAGTATAAAAATGCCCATAAATCCATGATCCGGTTCCATCAATTACCAGCTTATAGCCAAGTCTTGTTTCCATGGTGCCCGAACTACTTACCCTTTCATCTCACAGATTAATTTGAATCTAGTATCATGTCATGTAATGAACATTTCAGTTTGAATCTTTAATGTTTATTTATTTATTTTGAGACAGAGTAAGGGAAGGCACGTTTGCAAGTCAGGGAGGGGCAGAGAGAGAGAATCCCAAGCATGCTCTGCAATGTCAGAGCTGAGCCTAATGCAGGCCTCCGTCTCATGGGATGAGATGAGATCATGATCTCAGCTAACTGCTTAACCGACTAAGTCACCCAGGCACCCCTTAGTTTGTATCTTTAAAAATAAGGATGCACAGGGGCACCTGGGTGGCTCAATAGGTTAAGTGTCGGACTTCGGCTCAGGTCATGATCTTAAGGTTCATGAGTTCAATCCCGGCACTGGGCTCTGTGCTGACAGCTCAGAGCCTGGAACCTGCTTCAGATTCTTTGTCTCACTCTCTCTCTGCCCTTCCCCACTCATGTTCTGTCTCTCTCTCTCAAAAATAAATAAACATTAAGAAAAATAAAAATAGAATTGCACAAAAGCATAACCACAATCATTAACACACTTAAAAAATTAACAGTTAAAAAATAATTTTGTTTTCTTTTTTTTTTTTTTTTAATTTTTAAGTTTTAAATTCAGGAATCATAACCTGAGCCGAAATCAAGGGTCGGACCCTCCACTGGGAACCCCAACAATTCTTTAATATTGCCTAGTCAGTGTTCAAATTTCCCTGCTTGCCTCATAATATTTTTAGTTTCTGGGTAAGCATCAGGTTCCAAGGAAGATCCACACATTGTGATTGATTGCTGAATTTCTCATGACACGATCAATCTTTATTTGTTGAAAACCTGTCATTTCCCAGACTCTGGTGTTTTATGGCGGTATCTCTGGATGTCCCTTAATGATTTCTTCTGCTTCTCCTATTTCCTGTGCATTGGCAGTTCAGCTTATGAGTTAATTTATTATTTAGTGATCATTAACATACTTGTATTCTTTACCCCTATTTTCCCTATTCTCATGCTCCTCAATTTTCCCCTCTTTTCTTGAACTCTTTCGAGTGACTGTTTTTCCACATACTATGTTTGGTTTCTCTCTTTTGTACAATAATTGCATAATCTACTTCTAATTCTTTCATAGTTACACTTGAAATATTAACTCTTAGACAAAGCGGTGTGTAAAGGTGATAGTGATGGCTGTATGCCTTAGGTACAGGCAGTACGGGGCAAAATTGTCTGTAGAGAATTTAAAGACGATATCAAAATGGATTGCAAGTCTGTTGCATCTGATTATCGTCAGGCTGCAGCCATCTGAACAACGGAGGTGAGAGACCCGCCTCCCGGCCAGATGGACATACACCTCGCTCCCTGCTCGGTGTCTCTCCCCTGCACTGTCCAATCAGTCATCCTGCTCTCCTCTGCAATGGGACAAAGTCTTTCGTTTTGAACATCCTTCTGCTGACATACCCCATTGCTGTCCAGGACATGGGGCATCTTGTAAAAAACTCCTCATGATGTAAAACATACATATTACTCTTTTAAAATGATGAGTGTTTTGATTTACTCACACCTTTACTTCTTTATCCCCCACATTCTTTCTTTTAGGAAATACCTTCCTCTGGGGATACTTTTCCTTCTTCCTCAAGTGCATCCTTAAGAAATTGCTTCTGTAAAGGATTGTTGGTGATAACACACTCATCCCATTTCTGTTTGTCTGAAAATGGCTTCATTTTGTCCTATTTATTTATGTTTATTTTGAGAGAGAGACAGAGAGAGAGAGAGTGAGAGCTCAATGAGTGAGGGAGAGTCAGAGGGAGAAAGAGAGAAAGAGAATCCCACATGTTCTGTGCTGGCAGCGCACAGCCCGACGTGGGACTCCATCTTATGAACCCTCAGATCATGACCTGAGCCAAAACAAAGAGCCCAGACACTTAACTGACTGAGCCACCCAGGTGCCCCATGCTCTCATTTTTATAATGTGATTTCTCTTTGTCTAGAATTTCAGGCTGGTGGTTATGGTCTCCAACATTGAAGTCATTGATTTTTCTGGCTTCCATTGTGAGCTACTCAGAAGTCTGTTGTGTATTATAATTTCTCAGTAGCTGATGGCTCTTTTTGCTTCTCTATTTTTAAGATGTCTTTTTCTTTGGTTTTCTACATTTAACCACAGTGTGTTTAGATATGAATTTCTTTTTATTTACTCTTTTAAGGTTTTTTTTTTTGGTTTCTTAATTCTGAGAATACATACTTATGATTACTAATGGAAAGTTTTCATTAAATATTTCTTTATCTGCCTCTCTACGACCTTAAAATTTTTTTAATGTTTATTTATTTTTGAGAGAGAGAGACAGAGCATGAGCAGGGGAGGGACAGAGAAAGAGGGAGACACAAATGTAAAGCAGGCTTCAGGCTTAACGCTGTCAGCACAGAACCCAATGTGGGGCTCGATCCCAGGAACTGTGAGAGCATGACCTGAGCTGACATGCAATGCTTAATCGACTGAGCCACCGAGGTGTCCCTCTACTACCTTTATTATCTCCTCAAATAATTCAAAACTGGTATTTGTTGAACTTTCTCATTTTAATCCCCATGTATGTTAATAAATTTTCCACTTTCTCTCTCTGTGCTGTGTTCTTAGTGATTTCTTCCCATTCAATGATTTTTCCTGTATATGTGTCTACACTGCCTTTAACATATTTAAGTTTCTAATTCTGATTAGTTCTATTTTCCCCAGATATTCATGATGTATCTTGTTCCATTCTTATGCTATTATTTTCCTCTGTATGTATTAAACATCTTACTTTACATTCTGATGCTGCTAATTCCTCTATCTCAAATCTCTGTTGGTCTCATTCTGCTATTTATTATTTCAATTGGCTTGCTCATGGTCCTTTAAATCTTTGCATGATTTTGGACTTCAAAAAGCATAATCTCTCTCTCTTTTTTTTTTTTAATGTTTATTTATTTTTGAGACAGAGAGAGACAGAGCATGAGCAGGGGAGGGGCAGACACACACACACACACACACACACACACACACACACACACACACACACACACACAGAATCTGAAACAGGCTCTGAGCTGTCAGCACAGACCCCAACATGGGGCTCGAACTCATGAACTGTGAGATCATGACCTGAGCCGAAGTCGGACGCCCAACTAACTGAGCCACCCAGGCGCCTGCATAATCTCATATTTGGTGGAATTTTATCTGTAGCAAGTTTTTTTTTTATTTCTGCATGGAAGGACATTCTTCCAGAGAGCAGAGAGTATTTACTGGGACACGTATAAGTGCCTGGGGCCATTACCACTCAGGGCCACTTTATACTAATTACTCAGCTTAAAAAAATCAGGTTTATCATGTATAAATTGAGCCTTGGAATTATGTGAATGCTGGCTTATGAAAGCAAATCTCTAGAATAAATTCTTCTGGCACATTCTGATTCATCTTCTTTTTTGGAGATACCACCCCCCATGATTTCATTTTCATTCTGTTTCACCACTTACTGAGGGTGTAGACTTTGGGGTTGCCACTAAACCCAAAATTCCAGGTCACTGGGAGAATCAGCAGATGCTCTAGCACATGATAGACTCAATGTGCCCTTATCTATGTGGTTTCCTGTTCCTGCTTTGACCTCTGAGGAGTTTTCTTACTTCTTACCAATTCAGCCATTTATTAAAAAATATTAAATTTATATCCAGGAGTTTTAGGTGTTCTGTGGTGTCAAGTATTTTTCTGATATCTAGTCTATTGTTGTTCTGATGCAAATAAGCCTTTCTTATTTTAATATCTTTAAAAGTATGTAGCTTTTTGGGGACGCCTAGGTGGTTCAGTCAGTTGAGCATCTGACTTTGGCTCAGGTCATGATATCACAGTTCAAGGGTTTGAGCCCCACATCAGGCTCTGTGCTGACAGCTCAGAGCCTGGAGCCTCCTTTGGATTCTGTTTCTCTCTCTCTTTCTGCATCCCCCCTCCCCCCGCCCACCTCGTGCTCTGTCTTTCTCTGTCTCTCAGATATAAATAAATGTTAATTTTAAAAAAGTATGTAGCTTTTAATGGAAATCTTTCTTAATTTAATATTTTGACATTTGTTTTAACTTTAAACTTCAAATGACCTGGACATCTGCCCCTTCTTCTCCTTCAAATGCAGTCCCTTAACCCCATTCAGATCATTTCCACTAAAACAGAAAAGTAAGAAAATAAGACAATGGGGGCGCCTAGGTGGCTCAGTCGGTTAAGCGTCTGACTTCAGCTCAGGTCACGATCTCACAGTTTGTGGGTTCAAGCCCCACGTTGGGCTCTGTGCTGACAGCTCAGAGCCTGGAGCCTGCTTCTGATTCTGTGTCTCCCTCTCTCTCTGACCCTCTCCTGCTCACACTGTCTCTCTCGATCTCAAAAATAAATAAAACATTAAAAAAAAGGACAATGTCTGAAAATCAGGACCAAACTCCTTGAAAATCTGTGTATTTTGTTGATAATAAAATTGGCCTCACCTTCAGCTATTCTTCAAGTTAAGATTCCACAAATAGGGCATGAAATAGCGAAACCTAAGTCTGACCGACTGACTGCACATCTCACATGTTTGAGGTAACGAGTATGAACTGCAAACACTCATCCGAGCTATCTAGACTGGCAAATATTCCATGATCTAAGCACATCTGAAAAATTCAGGTTTGATGCATGGGAGGCTGCCCCAAATCTGAACGAATCCCCATCTCATGCACTTAGAATAATAGCATTGCTGTTCTACTTTTTGTGAGATAATCATTCTGTTTAGAGTACCCCTTTCCCTTATTAAGCCCTTTGGGGTTAAAACTAAAAATCCATTTTCATGATTCTAATTTTTATTTAATTTAAGGCAGATGAAAGTACCAGTTATCCTAGCTAGATAATCTAATGGAGTGTGTAATCAGGGCCCATCTGGTCCCGGTGTGGCTGAGTGCAGTGGCTTCAAGCCAAGAGAGCTGGGGAGGATCACTTTGCATTTGTAAGTGAGGACAGGGGACACAGAGCAGGGCGGCAGCTGTGGTTTTCCTGACATTGACATTGAGGGGTCACTTTACACCAATGCCCTTTCCCTCTTCTTTTTCATGTGTACTTCCCCAACTTGCTGGTGACAGGATTCAGGACAAGCTACCCCCAAATATGGAACTTTGGCATAGTGACTATTTTTTAACTGAAGGAATTTGAGATACAGCAGGTGCAGGAAGGACTTTCTGACCTTCCTTTGGAGCAGGTCATAAGACCCTAGTGTCTATATGCGAAGAAAGAACATCCTTATCTCCAAAGATAAAGGGTTATGGAGAGGAATCTGAATGAACGGGCTGTGTGAAGCTTCCCTAGCTTACTATTCTTAGCTCAGTGTCCTTTTTTCCTATTGTATTTTTTCCCCACCGCCCTCTACTCTTTATCAAATCTAGCATAAACACCGTCAGGCTTAACTATTTCTTCAGGTCTTCACTCCCTCATGAAGTCTCCTGTGTTATACAAAACTTACATCAAACACATGTGTATGCTTTTGTTAATCTTTGTTACAGAGACCGAGCTGAGAACCAAATCGGGTAAGAGGAAACAATATTTTTCCTCCTTTGCAGCATCAAGAGTTGCGTTTCATAGCGTAAGCCTCAAGACCAGCCAGGGAGGAGGAGGCTGAAGGGAATGAGATTCATGAACGGGAGTTGAATGAACGTCATCTCCCACAGTCCATACGAGCTTGTTAGTTACCAATGTGTTCCTCGTTCCAAGGGGTATCTCTGCCAAGTGGAGGTGGCACAGGGTCTGGGGGTGAGAGGGAAGGAGGGATATAGTAAAGGTAACCAACCTGGGAATGGTTGGGTGTTTTGTGTGAAACTTGTGAGATGTTATTACCTCTCTTACCTCACGAAAAGATTACTTGTTAAAAAATTAGCCTTTTTGGAGTTGTGTGGTTACTTACCCACTCCCTCCAAAGATCATAGTTTAAATTTATGAATTTCACTTGTTTTTAAAAAATAAAGTTTCTCCAGAAAATTATTTTATATCATCAGTAGACACCACAGTATCATCTTATGCCTTTAGTAAAGATACACTTTAAAGTTACCACTTCTTACATAACTAGCTAAATTACTTCTTAGCTTTTTCTAGATGAGGTAAAAAGATGCTTTTAGTTTTTCTCATGGGCTGTTTCCCCTTAGCCTTTCAGTAATACTCAAAGATGTGCATGGAACCTCTTTTTAAGATCTCTATGGTCTTTTTAGATGGAGAAAGTTATACAAAGCCTATGTTGTGATAACAGTTTGAGAAATAATGAGAAAATGGGAGAATTAGTTCAGGATGTCTCAATGCAGGCTTCTCTCTGCTGAATCTCTATGTCACATGAAAATGCTGACTTAGGTTGTATTTTCTAGTTTTTAGATTCCCATTTTTAAAAATTATATTAGGGAGCCCACAGGATATCATAAGTGCATAATCAATAATAAGTAGGCATTTATGATGGAGTTTTGAGAGTTATTAATCAATATACCTGTATAGTCTTGGCTCTCCAAAGTTTAATCCAAGCTTATTTAATCAGATTCCTATCCAAAATCAATTTTTAAGAAGGTTGCTTTTCAAAACCAGAGATCTGCAATAATACTTTTTTTTTTTGTCTGGGGAATATTTTATAGAAACAGGATTTGTCTTCTGTTATGCCTTTGGAGTGTCTATTTTTTGCTTACCTGTTTTTGGCACTCAGGTAAACTAGTCCTTTATTTAGGAGTTGAGTTTTACATAAGTAACTTACACGAAAGAATCTCTATGAGCGTTGTTCTAGCATTGAGGATATTGGCAGAGACTACAAGAGAAGATAGATTAGAAGTTCAGAGAAAGATTTTTATAGGAGTGCCCTGAATCTAGATTTCCCTTTGTTGAGAAGATAAAACCATTTAGAAATCTTGAATTATCAGTGGAAACAAAAGTGGAGCTTGACGTTTACTGCCAAATTTAATTTTCACCCCCAGCTCTTATGTTTGTGAGAACTCCTCAGAAAGGTCAGAATGTATTGATTTTCCCACACAGCAGTCGTTTAAATCAGATTACACAAAATAGTGGGAGAGAGGAGGACAGGCAGATTGATGGGCAATTTTCTTCTCAAGTTCTATTTTGCTTCCTTCTGTTCTACGAATTCATTAATTTCAGATTAAGACCCAGTGGATCTGTAGAAAAATGAAGGAGATATCTGGAAGGGTGATTTATGTAGAAGTCCTTAGAAACAATAAGTGCATCTTAACGGTGTTGACTAATGTGAATAACTACTTTTTTCTATTAAGAAAAGAGAGGAATGTATCCATGTACTGAGTACACTATGGGCCAGGAATAGTGCATTTTTACAGGTGGGCATCTAATCTGTGTAAGATCTCATAAAGTAGGTATTATAGTTTCCATTCTACTGAGCAGAAAACTGAGCCATTAAAACAAAGTTACATCTCTAGGGTAAGGATGAGGAATTGTGTGGCAGGTGCACATGAAACAAGACTGGCTATGAAATGATAACCACTAAATTTGGGTGATGGGCACCTGAGACGACATACTACTCTATTTTTTTAAATTTTTTATGTTTTATTTATTTTTGAGAGACAGAGAGAGACATCGTGAGCAGGGGAGGGTCAGAGAGAGAGGGAAACGGAATCCGAAGCAGGCTTCAGGCTCTGAGCTGTCAGCACAGAGCCTGACGCGGGGCTCAAACCCACGAACCATGAAATTATGACATGAGCCGAAGCCGGATGCTTAACTGACTGAGCCCCCCAGGCGCCCCTATTCTCTCTATTTTTAAAATGCATTTGAAATGTTCTCAAATAAAAGGTTTTTCAGAAATCACTAATAAACCTCAAGGTTCAAATCCACTCTTTGTTGTTTCCAAGCTTGAGTGCTCTTGATCACCTCACATACCTAATAATTTCTAAAAAGCTGGACAGCAAATTTGAAGCTGGATAATAAACCAGGAATTAAAATTTTATTTTAGAAAGATAACAATTGCTTGCTTTATATTATCAAAAAGAATTGAGTCTGTATTGATCTTAGTTTTGTATTTATTCAATGAAGATGTTTTTCTTTCTATTGAACCAGTGTAAGATTAAAATAAATTTCTTTTTTTTTAAAATAAATTTCTTAAGTGTCCTGGTGTTATTTAATTGTTTCATGAAATGACTTCTTTTTCTCTTTTTGTTTATTTTATTTTTTATATTTTAATTAAAATTTTTTTAAATGTTTTATTTATTTTTGATACAGAGAGAGACTGAGCATGAGAGGAGAAGGGCAGAGAGAGAAGGAGAAACAGAATCTGAGGCAGGCTCCAGGCTCTGAGATGTCAGCACAGAGCCCGACACAGGGCTTGAACCCACAAATGTGAGATCATGACCTGAGCCAGAGTTGGAGGCTTAACCGACTGGGCCACCCAGGCGCCCCTTATTTATTTTATTTTTTATTTTTATTTTTTAATGTTTATTTATTTTTGAGAGACAGAGCATGTACGGAGAGGGACAGAGAAAGAGACACAGAATCTGAAGCAGCCTCCAGTCTCCGAGCTAGGGTCAACACAGAGCCTGATGTGGGACTCAAGCCCATGAACAGTGAGATCATGACTTGAGCCAAAGTTGGATGCTCAACTGACTGAGCCACCCAGGCATCCCTCTCTTTTTGTTTTTAAAGAAGACATTTCAATATTCTACACATTTGCATTGGATATGTAGAGACATGTAAGATCAGCCATTTTGTCCTTAAGACTGAGTAGGCTTAATGAAATTCGTGAACTAAGCTTTAATAAGACTGAACTTTATCCAGAACAAGAAAAACCTTTAACTGTGGGTAATGAGAACTACTTAAATTGGAATGACTTCCTGGCTCTATTTTAGGTCGTTCTTTCACTCTGTCACTTACTTAATGAAAAAGTCACCTGTTTAATGAAAATTTTTCTTATGAAATAGAATGCATGGGGGCCCCTGGGTGGCTCAGTTGATTGGCTCGCTGACTCTTGATTTTGGCTCAGGTCATGATCTCAAGGTCATGGGATTGAGTCCCACATTGGGCTTAACACTGAGCCCAGTGGAACTTGCCTGAGATTCTCTCCCTCCCTCTCTCTCTCTCTCTCTGTTCATCTGCCCCTCTCCCATGCTTGTGCGAGCACAGGCTCTATATGTCTGCAATAAAAAAAATTTAAAAAGAACTAAAATATATCTTAACTACATCATGTTTATATCTCTCAATACAAAATTATTCCACTGAAGACATATGCTAAATGAAAGAGCTGGAAACAAAAGGCTATAGACACTATCATTCCATTTATTTGACCTAAAAATTTTTATTTATTTTGAGAGAGAAAAAATGAAAGCATGTGAGCGGGAGAGAGGCAGAGGGAGAGGGAGAGAGATAATCCTAATCAGGTTCCAGGCTCCACGCTCTGCGCTCTGAGCAAGCTGTCAGCACAGAGCCTGATGTCGGGGCTCCACATCGCGGACTGTGAGATCATGACTTGGGCCAAAGTCAAGACTCAGACCCTCAACTGACTGAGCCACTCCGGGGCCCCATTTACATGATTGTCTGAAATGACAAAGCTATAGTGGTAGGAAACCAATGAGGGGGTTGAGGGGGTGCTGTAGAGAGAGGCGACTGAGTACAAAGGGATGAGGCACTCTTCTTTATTTTCATGTGGTGGCTACACAGCTGTGTTTTTGCCTAAATTAATAGAATTGCATATAATTTTTTATGTGTCAATTTATTGTATGAAAATTATATCTCAGTAAGTCTGATTACTATGTATAATAATATAAATGCATATGTGTGTGTGTGTGTAGTTTCCAAACTACGCCTCTGTGTCCATGAGGGCACAGAAGCGTGCACTTACCTGTACGTTGACGGGAAGCCCTAGTCCCTGGTTGTCAACCACAATTACAGTCATGACAGTCTGGATCACCAAGGCAACGAAGGTGTTGATTCCAAATACCAGGGCATAGCGTTCCACACTGAGATTGACAGCGATCTGAAATCTAACATTGTACAAATGGAAAGAGTTTTGAAAGCACACATATGTGGGCTTTAAAATACAGAGCGGGGAATTGTGTTGTTCCCAAGACTTGGCTCTCCTCAGGAAGCCCAGGCTTCTGTTGACAGTTTCTTGCTAAACGCTCTTCTCGCAGAGAAAAAGGAGTGAAGGATAATTGGAATAGTGAAGTGTTGTATTTTAACATTCTGTGTGATGGGATATATTTTAAGAATATAAAATGAATTAACCTTTTCTAAACTTGAACCAAATATTCCAAATGTTCTGCAACTAAGGAGCACTGAACATTATTGGAGGTGGATATGGTTTACCAGTCACTTTTTAAAAAAATGTTTGTTTACTTTTGAAAGAGAGACAGAACATGAATGGGGGAGGGGAAGACAGAGAGAGAGGAAGACACAGAATCCAAAGCAGGCTCCAGGCTCTGAGCTGTCAGCACAGAGCCAGATGCGGGGCTCGAACTCACAGACTTTGAGATCACGACCTGAGCCAAAGTCGGACACTTAACCGACTGAGCCTCCCAGGTGCTCTGGAATCTTGATTTAATATGGACAGATGCGCCAACAGCTTGTCAGTGATTACTTGGTTTGGGATAAGATCTTTACATGTGGCGGATTCAGATGGAGACAACACATCAGGCTGGGAGTGGCATTGAATTCTAGGATTTTTCAGTCTAAACCCAAAAACTGTTGTCCCGGGTACCTGATATGACAAGTAATCATACTGTCTAAAATCTTTTTTCAAAGCTCCTACTGGGTGGTTTCTACGTAGGATAAAACAACCACTGCCCAGGGCTAGTAAGTCTCGTGGGAAGAGAATTGTATCACGTTCTTCTGTTAGGTATTCAGCAGTAAATACAGATGCGCCTCTGGGATAGTCTGTAACTTAAAAGATAGAACCACTTTGAAATTTGATATGATCATTTATGTTCCACATACAAAATTATGGGATTGGCATTTACCAACTTACTCTATAATGTAAAGGAAAGTAAAGTATTTTCTAAAGCATTAAAAAAATACATTGGGACACCTGGATGGCTCCGTCGGTTAAGAATCCTACTCCTGATTTCAACTCAGGTCATGATCTCACAGTTCATGAGATCAAGCCCTGCATCAGGGTCTGTGTTGACAGCATGAAGCTTGCTTGGGATTCTCTCTCCCTCTCTCTGCCCCTCCCTCTCTCACTGTCTCAAAAATAAATAAATAAACTTTAAAAATACATACTTTCTGCCTATATAAAAATAGAATGGTTAAATTAAAAAAAATCAATAGCCCAACTTTTTTTGTGTGTTCTTTTAATTGTTATGTTATTGTATTCACTTTTTTTTTTTTTTTTTTAAGAAATGCTAACCAAATGCTCATCATGAAGCAAGAACTAGGGTAAACCCCAGGGCACACAATGAACAAACTTGATTCTATCTTCACAGAGCTTACACTCCAAGGGAATATTTAACTAGTACCAGATAACTGTTTTGACTAATATTTAATTAAATTTATCAGTTTTCATCATGAAAAAGATGTAGGTAGCAAATATCTTTTCTATAGAAAAATCCAATTATTTTTTATGGACTTCTTGAATCACATGATGTTTGAAACCACGTTTGGTCAATTATCTTAGAATTCCTTCCAAATCTGAACAACTAACCCTTTGTATTAGAGATACATTTATCCAACCCTTGCTAAATTTATTTTAAAATTTTCTTAGAAGTTGGAGTAGTAATAAGATGTACATGGAGTTATAGTGATTGGGTTCACCTACAGAGAAAATGATATATGATCAGTTTTCTGAAGTTGATCAGGTGAGTGATACTTTCATTTAGTACCAAATTTGACAGATCTATGAAGTCAAGTTCTCTTCTTTTCCCCACTGTGAGTGTGTATCCTGACATTAAGATACTATTTGTTGAGTGCTGTTTGGTAATTAGATAATTTAAATAGTGTATCCAAAGCTAGTTAGGTCTCAAATGATAGTTCTCTTCACTAAAATTAACAGTCACCTGACTGAATGGACAGATTCGATGAAGGATGATCATGGAGCTCTATGTAGAAAGCTCTGAACTTACGGTCTGGAAAAACCCTGACAGTCAGTATATGAATTCCACCTTCACGCCTCCCAGAATCTCAGCATTCTCACTTTTCAAATTTTCTTATTTGTTTCTTTAGCAGAACAATATTGACTTGCTTTATGGAATGCAGTAGAAATGCAGCTGGCTATGAACCAATCTGTTCTGATATTCAAGAGTATTACTTTTATCTTTTCATTGTGTAGAAGCTGTGGTCAGGGACAGTACAAATAACTCTGAAAACATAGTTTTACTAACTTTCAGATTCTCCATTTCCCTAAAAATAGCCATTGAGCATTAAACCAAACTGATTTAGTTTGGGTGTGAGTTCTTTTTCTTAAGCAAGAGTTAGATTGCTAAGAGAAAACAGAACATTCCAAATATTTTCTAAACTAAAAGCTGGGAAAGATAGAGATTTCCTTGTTAGGATGCTGAAAGTCAGAAAAGACTGAAATTACAATAAGAAAATAATATTCAAGAGTATTTGACTATTTGGGGAAGCCAAAAATCATGCTATTCCATTAAGAAAACATAAGTATAGTCAAACTGCTGAAAACCAAATAAAAAAAGAAAGTCTTAGAAGCAGTCCAGAGCAAAATTATCATCACCTTCAGGAGAACAATGGGAATGACAATGAACTTCTTAACGCAAGCTGGAAGACAATGGGATGATAAATCTTGAATGTGCCGAAAGGGAAAACAAAACAAAACACTATTAACTAAGAATTCTGATCAGCAAACTAGTACTTAAAAATGACAGCAAACTTCATTTTTAAATACATAAAATTTGAGCGAAATTGTTACCAGGAGGTCTGTACTACAAGAAATGTTAAAAGAAGTCAGGCTGAAGGGAGTCAACAGCAGATGGAAACTTGGATCTATAGAAAGAAATGAGAAGTAATGGGAAAGGTAAATCTATGAGCAAACATAAAAGATTATTTTATCTTGTCTTACTTTTTAAAAGATAATTTTTGGTTTATAGCAAATGGAATAATAATGTACTGTAGGGTTTATAGCAGTTACTGAAGCACAATCTATGAAACAGTAAAGGGGCAGGGAGTGAATGCAATTACGTTGCTCTAAAGTATTCATACTCAAAATGGCATAACATTAATTGAAGGAAAACTGATGAGTTAAAAACCTAATCCCACTAAATCCATAAAGACTTAGCCAAGAAAAACCAATAGAGGAAATAAAATGGAATTAAAAAGAATGCTCAATTAACTTAAAAAAAAAAGAATAAAGACAAATGAGGGGCACCTGGGTGGCTCAGTCAGTTAAGCAACACACTTGGGCTCAGGTCATGATCTCACGGTTCCTGGGTCGAGCCCCGAGTCGGGCTCTGTGCTGACAGCTCAGAGCCTGGAGCCTGCTTCGGATTCTGTGTCTCCCTTTCTGACCTTCCCTGCTCACGCGGTCTCTGTCTCTCAAAAAAAAAAAAAAAAAAAAAAAAAAGACAAACGAACAGGTGGGACAAGGAGAAAACAAATGACAAAGTGGTAGACGTAAGCCTAACCATATGTTACATGGAGTTCACAGGTGAGCTTCTTGAATGTGTAAATTAATGTTTTAAATTAATATCTATGGTATTTTTGACATGTCAATTAATGCTTTTCATCAAATTTGGGAACTTTGGCCCCTATGTCTTTATATGTTTTTTTCTTCCTCTTTATGTTCTCTTCTGCTGGGACTCCATAATGCATATATAGATATACTTCATGGTGTTCCACAAGCCTTAAAAAAAGTTTAAGGCCAAAGAGCACACCCAAGATTCTGTGGCTGATAATGTTCGGTCAAGGAAAATATTTCAGACGCTTGGTTTATCACTGGTCAACTTCTTAATTAAAATTAAACACACTGCCACACAGAAGCAACACTTGCCAAATCCTTTAGGTCTTCTCTACCCAACACTCATCACCTCTTTAGCTCATTTTCTTTCCTTTTTAATTAATCTAGATCAAATATTTCCTATGCTTAAACCACTGTATGATTTAACATTTATTATATTTATATGTAGTTTTATAGACCAGCTTCACCTTTACAACTGCTCTGAGACTATTAGACACAACACGTATTATTATATCATGTTGCTAAAAAAAAAGTCAAAACGCAGAAATTGGAACACTAGTACACTGCTGGTGGGGGAATACTGTTTCCACTATAGAAAACAGTATGGAGGTTCCTCAACAAGTGAAAAATAGAACTACCCTACAGTCCAGAAATTCCCACTTCTGAGTATCTATCCAAAATCATTGAAATCAGGATCTAGAAGAGATATGAGCACTCCTGTGTTTATTACAGTGCTATTCTCAATAGCCATGATGTGAATAAAGAAAATGTGGTATATACATACAAATGACTATTATTTGCCCTTAAAAAGGAGATCCTGCAATATGGGACAACATGGATGAAACTTGGG
The DNA here is from genome assembly GCF_006229205.1 of Suricata suricatta. Classification (NCBI taxonomy): domain Eukaryota; kingdom Metazoa; phylum Chordata; class Mammalia; order Carnivora; family Herpestidae; genus Suricata; species Suricata suricatta. The sequence continues at coordinate 10,491,120 of NC_043702.1, read as the reverse complement.
AACATTCTGTTACATAAAATGTGCCAATCAGAGAAGGTAGAAGGACAGATGTTGCATAATTTCATTTATGTGAGTTGTCTCAAGTAATCAAATTCATAGAAGTGAAGAATAGAATGGTAGTTTCCAGGGGCTGGGTGGAGGGGAGCATGAAGAGTTGCTACTTAATGTGTATAAATACATTTCTTTCAGTTATGCAACATAAATAATTTCTAGCGGTCGGATGTCCACCGTTCTGCCTATAGACAGCTACTGTAGCCTACCCCTAAAAGTCGGCTGAGAGGTGTAGATCTCATGTTGTGTTTTTACTAAAATAACAAAAAGAGGACTACAAAAGAAAAAAATCAATAAAATTATTCCATTAAGTAAATAAAAGATAAAAAATAAAAATGTAAGAACATATCACTGTTGATTATTTGTGAGAATTTTGAATTTTCTTTGCCCGATTAATAACTTTAATCAAACCCCAAGAGAAAGTTGGTTAAAATAAAAATATAGTTCTATTGTTTTATTTCTTTTTCAGTTTGTTCATTTATTTATTTACTTATTTATTTAGAGAAAGAGGAGCAGAGAAAGAGGGAGCAAGAGAATCCCAACGCAGGGCTCAAACTCAAAAACAGGAGATCATGACCTTAGGTGAAACCAAGAGTCCAAAGCTTAACTGACTAAGCCACCCAGGTGCCCCTCTCTCCCCCACTGCGTTCTCTCTTATATTAAGCATTAAATATAACATTGCAAATACCATTCAGAAGGACTGGAAGAATAAATAAACATATTTTGTTGCTTCAGATTTAGATAAAGGAAGAAATGATAACTACTTACGCTGCTATCGTTATGAGAAACATATAACTGGACTTGAACAT
>NC_043702.1:10432972-10490160 GCF_006229205.1 Suricata suricatta | reverse complement strand
TCTTGTGTCAGCCCACCTTCCCTGACTCTCTTCTCCTCACTCCCTTTGGAAAAGTATTTCAGATTATACAAAATATGTATGGGAAAAATTAAGAGCCCATGGACAAAAATCTAGAATCCTGAAAAACTGCAATAGCTTCTCAGCCAGGAGGGAAATTTTTCAAAAGGACAAAGCCCAGGACAGGGTTTAAGGGTGAATCCAGTGGCATAAGTTGGAAACACTCAATCCCCCAAAGACCTTCTCAAGGTCATTCAGTCTTGCTGCCTATTTTCTGTTGGGCAAAATGCAATATCAGAAATCCATCTATGAATAAATAAGGTTGAAATATATTCTTACCAGTCAACTCAATGAGAAGCAATAAATACACAGGAATACACATATTCTCTTGAAGGGCCCGCCTCCGCCACCATGTCATACCCTGCCTTTCCCCTTTCCTACTGCTCTTTGTCTTTTGCTGCCATTTTCTTCATAATCAAAGATTAAGGGCTATTGTGGAGGGACACAGTTCTTACTGGCTCTTACTAAACATTTGAATGAACATATAATATGTATGAAAGGCCAGAGAGAAAATTACATAATACAATAACCTGGCTGCAGAGAAGAGATAAGGTAGAAGATTGTAAGAATCCAGTATGTATTCACTATTATTCAAGCAAATATTTGGATATGGTAGGGAATGGGGAAGCTGCGTATGGAAAATAATCTTAATCATAAGCTTTCGCAAATTCCCATGTAGAGTGAAGGAAAGATATAAGTATATTATTTAAGTTGTCTTAATGGGAACCTTTGAAATAATAAAATAGCTCCTAGAACAGTAGTTTTCAAACTTCTTTGACCATAGCCTGGAAAAACATATATTTTATATTCACCAGTGCATTTGTATGTGCGTGTAAACAGAATTTTTTGTGAAATGAAACTTATCCTTATAAGCCACTATGCTCCCTCTTCTCTGTTCTATTCTATTCTATTCTATTCTATTCTATTCCATTTCATTCCATTCTATTCAATTCCATTCCAAATTTTCTATTCTGTTCATGGATTTAAAAATGCTGGTTAGAAATCCACTACATTAATCTCAAGGTCTATATTCTATAAAGGCTCAGATAGTAAATATTTTAGGCTTTGGGCCACATAACCTTCTTTGTTTTTATTTGGTTGCTTGCTTGGATTTATTATTTTTACAACTCTTGTCATATATTGTTCTTTTCCCTTACAACCTCTTAAAAATGTAAAATCTATTAGCTCTGGTGGGCCATGGGCCATTGTTTACCCACTTCTATTAATGGTTTGCAAACCACAGTTTAAAGCCTAGTGTTACAGAGTAGTCAGACAAGAAAGTGATTTGGTAGTTTTACCTTAAGCTGTTCAACTCTTTATGGACAAGCCAGGTTTGGCCAATGGGACACAAATTTGCAGTCCCTATTTTTAGGGATGGATTAAACTCTTTCCTATGGATAATTTTATCAATCTACCCTTATGCTCATTACCTTTTTCAAATTTTGTGACAGACACTCTTTCTTTTTCAAAGTGTTTGGCATTCACTGTTGAAATCTCTACAACCAATCCCTCCCAGACTATGATTTGAAAAAATATATTTCCCACTCATTGAAGAGAGAAAGTCTGATGGACACACCTCCAAAGGTTGCAAGGGCTTCTACTGCTCCATTATAGATTGCAGAGCGCTGGGATGGCGCCTTGTAATCCCACAGGATTTGAACATAGTTCAAAACCTGGTTAAAACCTGCTGTGGAAAAGGCCCACCACAGGGACCAGTAAAAAAGATGCTTTGAGGAGTAGCAACCCTTCAAATCTTGGAACCACTGCACAAAAACTCTCAACGTTACATTTCCTGGCTCCGGATTGTTCAATGGACCATCACCCAGGTTCCCTGAAAAGGTGAATAATCCTTTGCAGACGGGTTTGGGATCCTTTTGCAGTTCCTTTGAGGAAGCATCTGTTCCCGGTGACTTGGGCAGAGCTCCTTTGCTGGGTGTTCCCGGTGACTTGGGCAGAGCTCCTTTGCTGGGTGTTCCATGAAAAAACATGCTCTTCTCAGGCATCGGTAGGAAAAGTGAGGAAAGAAAGGCCACAGAGACGGAGGCCAAGGATATGACGTTGAGATAAAAGTACGAAAGGCTGGCCAGGGATACCAGGAGCTGGGCCAGCACTGAGGCCACCGTGTAGGCCACCAGGGTGATGCTCCTGCAGTAGCCACTCACTTTCTGGTAATGCTCTGGGCTGACCACACTGTAAATGTAGGCATAGTAGGCCACCTCGGTGGCGGAGACCATCCCATAGAAGAACTCTAGCACCTGCATGGCTCTTAGTCCTTGACCAAATACAAGCAGCAGCCAGGTGATGATGAAGCTGATCCCTTGTAGGATGATGACTGGCTTGTAGCGGACGTAATCGGTGAGGATGAACACCGGGAGCAGCAGGGCCAGGTAAGAGTATGTCCAAATGGGAAGGATCTCGTTTGTGATCTGTGAGATTAAACACAGAGGGTATGAGGACAAAAGCATGAAGAAGTGAAACACACCTGACATGTATTTTATCCAGATGACATGCATCAACCCTAGGACACGTGGCTGGGCCCCCATCAACTTGTACTTCATAGGACTTTCTGGCTATATGATAAAAAGCAATGGGAAATGGAAACTCAAGGAAACAAAGCCCAAAAATCATAGAAATTCATAACCTGTGGGTTCCTTCCTCCAGGTGTAAAGAAAGAGCAGTTATTGTTCTCAGTTCTCTGCTTCTTACATTTTTAAAATGTAGTATGATTTGCATATGCTACTGAGGCTGAGAGAGGAGGCCATAATGCATATATTAAGCTCACCAGTGTTTCCAAGGCAGTTTAGGGCTGCTCAGGTGCTGTTCCTTAAAATAGTTTCCTTTTCTTCAACAAGGTTAAAAGGAGTGCTTTAGGAACTGGCAGAACCTGGTCATATTTACCTTTGATCCACATCAGTGTGTGAAATGTGCAGACTATCAGGGTATCATCTGAGTGATCAGGAAAATATAGAACAAATGATCCGTTTAAGACTCAATGTCAGAAGAAGGAATCTGTTCTTGGATTCTTCTGCATTCTTGGCCTTACTTTCTTGGGCTGCTTTAGAGGCCCCAAAATCCAAACTGAACTGCTGCGTGTGTTGTCTTTCTCTTGTTCAAATCAGGTTTGGCCATGATTTTCCAGGGAATCCTAGTTATATCAGCAAATCATTTGAGCCCATCAATAGTACATGATTATTTCAGCTTCTGTAAGCAGAATCTATAGCAAATAGAAGATGATGTAGAGAAGGCTGGTAGACCCTCTTTTGGAGTCTCCCTGGTGATCTCAAATCACTGACATAAACCCACAGACTTACTGAGCCTAAGAGTGTCCTTTGCTTTGACCTAATCTGTACCCTTGCCCTTTCAGTTCCCAGGTCACCTTTTACGTAAGTGTTCTCACAGTTTGGTAGAACTTTATTCTTGCTCTTCCTGACACTCAGGGATAGTCACCAACCCAAGAGAAGATATATATTCCAGATCTGCTTTTTGTGACCCTCTCTGGAGTCTAAATCCAGTCCAGGGCTCTCTCCTGGTCAAACCTGTTTGCACCTAAAGGCATTCAGGACTGGCTCGTGCTAATTTTTATTGAGAGGGAAAATGGTAGGTTGGTTTAGAAGGCAGTTTCCTCGGGGTTGGGTAGGGACATGAGTACGGTTGCTGGGAGAGGCTGGCCAAGGGGGATACAATTGTTATGCCCCATTTGCTGAATAACCAGCCCGTAAAACAGGTGTGACATTTTTTTTTCCTGAGGAAATCGAACTGATACAGTGCTTTGTCTGATCTTGTTATTACTTGGTGGCTTAAAGCAGTGGTTCTCAAATTTTAGCACAGACCAGTTTTACTTGGAGGGTTTGTTTAAAACCAGACATTCAGACCCCGTAGATCTGGGGTGGGGCCTGGAAGTGAACATTTCTAACAAGTTCTCAGGTGATGCTGGTGCACTGGTCCAAGGACCACACTTTGAGAACCACTAACTAATAGACTCCTTACAATTAGATCCTATGATCTGACTAAAAGCTAGTAACAGCCTTAATATTTATATGTAAAGAAGAAAAAAAATCTTTGGAGTACTTTTTCAGATGCTTTTTTCATAACTTTTTCCCTCCGAGTCTTATACTATACTGTAAGGTTTGTATTTATAACTAGGGATGGCTTTATTTGAAAAGGTTCGTGATAATGAGTGATAAAGTCCTGGAGTATTAATTTTGTACAGCTGAAAGATTGTTTTGAAATCACCCCATTTGTATTGTATCCAAAAATTTTACATTTTTGCACGACAAATATACAGGACTTATGAAGACCCGTCTGTTCACATTTGAGTTTTATAAGAAGTTCTGATATTTTGCTTCCACCCAAAACTTTAGACATCGGTTTTAACAAGACGTAAAACTAAGATAAACATGTCAGTAATCTTACCATGCTGAGGCTTATATTTTTATCTGGTCCTGCCAAATAAGGGACAACAAATGGCTCCGATGGTTTCATCATTGAGAAAAATCCAAAGCAGCAGAGGCTGACTGTGGGGAAAACCCAGGAACGGCGTGGTGATGTTTGGCAAAAATTCATGGATGGTTACACTTTAAAAAAAAAAAAAAAAAGCAAGTCAGAGGATTGATAGTTTCTTTTCATAAAACTTATATTCTCTCCCCCATATTCCGTTTGTCCTTTGGCTTTTAAAAGGAAAAAATGAAAAGCATTGTGATAGTAAATATATATCACAGGTCAAAACACAGGAACTTGAATCTTGTCTTTGCCTTTCTTGTTTTAAAGAGAAAACTAAGGATTACTTGAAAACGCTGCTATAGGGATTAAATTTCATCTCAGTGGCAAGGAGGGGGTCACTGATGAGAAACTACTCCCCCAACATCGCAAGTCACGCTCTCCCGTAATCTTTCACAGTAGAAAAACGTCGGGAATTTCTCCTAAGGCAGAAGTCTTGGGCATAAGATAAGATTGGTGGAATTTTGATAGACATAGTTGCTCAGCAAATATCTGCTTCATGTCCCCCATCAGGAGCCTATTTCCCGGTAGTGGTTGATGACCTGGAAATTCGTTTTAATGAGTGCTTTAAAATGGTGAATACAATAGCCTTTGGGGGGAGTAAAGATTTATAAAGCGGATAGACCCCTTGCTTTTTCTAAACATTGAATTCAAAGTGAACATTGGTTTAGCATCAGAAAGCTCAGCTAATTAAAACTGTCACCCACCCAGGTGATTTGGTTTGTTTTTAATACCTATCTTCAAAGGAATTATATGACAATTTCGCATCATAGATGAAATTCAACTGTACTTAAAAGTATGTTTCTGAGTTGATATTTTGTTCCTGCTTTATTTTTTCCCACTTTGGTTGCTAATACTGAAATGTCAGAACTTATGTACAAGAGGATAATCCGTAAGGTTGGCCGGCTGCAGGATGGCACTCCACTGCTGAGAAAACGTCCCTTGCTCAGTCATTGACTGTTTCCTCCCTGAAGCTTCCCGACCCGCCCCAGCTTCTCCTGTCTTAATCTACGCTTTGCCTCAGTTACAGCCCTGGCGAGGCATTGTGGCATGGAAGTTGAGGCCAGGGCTCTGGAGCCCATAAAGTCCAAGTTTTCTCTACTACTTACAACCATGTAAATTTTGGCAAGTTACTGGATCGCTTTGTTAGCTCAGATTTCTCATCTTTAAATAGGGTTCATAATCCCTGCCTCTAATATGTGAAGATTACACGTATTAGTACCTGTTAAGAGTGATGCCAACCAGTAAGCCTAAACTATGCAGGATGAATGGCTTTCAGAAGCACTGAGGTATTGACATGCACAACTGCTGGTTAGCCTGGGAGCTCGGTGGGGGCAGGGATTCCTTTTTGTCACCGAGTCCAGCACATAGTCATATACATCAGAGGTGTCCTGGAAATATTTGTTGAAAGTACATCCACTGGACCAAACAGGTTTTCTAACTGACCAGACATATTAGAATAAGATCATTCCCAGTGTTCTGGTTATTTAAAGCTGTTCTTTGGAGTGGGAACTACAAGCCACCATTTGATTCTCAAGACTATGGAAGTTACTCTTAAAATAGTTTTGGAATAGTGCAAGGAGAATTCCCGGTGAGAAGAACACGGGCTTTGTAGTTGAGCACATTCAGATCTCCAGTCCACCTTCTGAGCTGTGTGACCAAGGACACGTTTCTTAATGGGCAGAGGCCTCAGTCTTCCTCACCCGTGCAAGTGGATAACTTCCTATCCTACCCCAAATGTTGGCAGCCAGTGTGTTAAAGAATGTTGATCTCAAAATGGGTGGGTTGGTTGGTCTGACTAGACTATGGAAACCATTACCGTTGCAATGGAAAGGTTCAAGAGCAAGTGATCATATGGAGAAATAGCTAAACAAATCTTGAATATGGATTTTGGACTACTGGTGTGAGGATGGGCTCCATGTTCGCCCCCTGCTGGTGTCTTCACTTATTGCAAAAGGACAGTGTGAGTTGATCTTTGTGGTGTTTTGCCTGCATAGACCTTCCAGATTGAACAGCTTTCTTTATGGCCTATGGAAAACTAATGGCTTCCTAGAGAGAAACTTGAAACACGAGGCGTACACTATTCCTTGATATGAGGTCTCTGCTGAGATTGATGAGAGCAAAGAACCCAACATGAAAGATTGTAAACATTGCTTCCTTGGATCTCATTTTCTTAATCCCAAGGCATTTTCTTGTTTTAAAATTAATGGTGGAAGGGGCGCCTAGGTGGCTCAGTTGGCTAAGCATCTGATTTTGGCTCAGGTCATGATCTCACGGTTCGTGGGTTCGAGTCCCATGTCAGGCTCTGCGCTGACAGCTAGCTCAGAGTCTGGAGCCTGTCTTCATATCCTGTGACTTTTTCTCTCTCTGACCCTCCCCTGCTCATGCTTTCTCTCTCTCAAAAATAAATAAAAACATTAAAAAAAATTTTTTTAATTAATAGTGGAGTTACTGCTTTAAAAAGGGACAACTACTGAATTTACAATCCCAGGTTATCTTAGTGGTGTGGTTGTTAATAGTTCAAGCAGGTGATAATTCTCAGTTGATTTTTAACCTATTGCTTCAAAGGTCATTGGAAATCAGTTAAAACATTACCAAACCGATGCTCTGATTTGCTCTTAATTATGTCAAAATTCAAATTTCTAGTCTTCCCGAGGACGCTGGGTGCATTGAATGCAGTAGGCTTCTGTTTCAGGACAGGTCTATTTCAGCTGCTTCAGGTGGAGAGTTCTGCTACTTGGTGGAGCTGCGGTCCTGGGAGGACTGGGTGGGAATCTAATAAGTAGTCCCACTATTACTGAGATGTGGACCTTCTGATCAAGCAATGATTTTTCTGTTGTACTAACCGTAGCTGCCTGAACTTACATTCCTTCGCCTCTCTGAGTCCCACTGACTACAAGAGGGTAACAATGATCTACTTTAGTGTTTCTGAGGAGTAAATGAGGCCAACTGGAGAGGACTTGGGACTCTGCCTAACGCAACACACACCAGGGTTTACCCCTAGCCTGTCTTTGAGAATCTGGTCCAGTCCCATGACTCAGGAAATCACAAGACCAATAAATTGCTGATAAAATTAACAGTTGATCCTGATAGTCCCAGCTAAGCTGAATCGTTGATCATCAGTACAAAATGTATAAATAATTTCAAAATTATTTCAAGAGAATAAGAAGACACTGAAAAATTAAGTTTACAGTTTGAGAATAGATTTGCAAGAGAAAGTATTTCTTTAAGGACTTAAATGGTCTGAAAGCCTTTTATAAATACTAACTTACACATAAGAGGTCATAAGTCATACATATTTGCCTTTTAGTCAGGACTTTATGGTTGGGCCATTACGGAGAACACTTGATCAGTTTAGTTGGGTTCTGCTCCAAATACATACTGTCCACACCTATTCTTCTCCATATAGATGTTTTACTAAATTCATTTAGCTTCTTCTCTAAATTAGTGAACATTTACTGTATATACTTTTTAAAGAAGAGAAAATGATCTCTCTGTTCCAGCTCACCATAACTCAGTATTAAAAGTGTTTTTTGGGCACCTAGGTGGTTCAGTCGGTTAAGTGTCCAACTTCGGCTCAGGTCATGATCTCATGGTCCGTGAGTTCGAGCCCATGTCAGGCTCTGTGCTGACACCTCAGAGCCTGAAACCTGCTCTCTCTCTCTCTCTCTGCCCCTCCCCTGCTCATGCTCTGTCTCTCTCTGTCTCAAAAATAAACATTAAAAAGAATTTTTTAAAAGTGTTGTTGTTTTTTAAAGTCTAGTTTACTTAAATCAGCTCTCCATGCCAACATTTTCCATCTGGACCTTGCTCTGCCCTTTCTAACCAGCAGTGTTGGTTAATACACACTCATCATGTAGCCTCATCATTTTTAATGGCAATTTGACAGATTTCTTTCCAGTTGACTTTCAAAGGCCACATCAGTCATCTTGCTATTTGGAGGCCATCAGGTAGGGCTAGGGACTCATTTCAATGGCATGTTTCCCTTGCATCCGGGAAATCACCAGGATTAATGAATCGTTGCTACCAGTTTCGGTGCTGGGAAGTGATGTGGTCTGTAAAAAACGTGGAAGAGGCTTTGGAACTGGATAATGGGTAGAGATTAGAAGAATTTAGAGGTATTTGATAGAAAAAATTTAGACTGCCTTGAAGAGATTGTTGGTGGAAATACTGCTGTTTAAGGCATTTTTGTCAAGGGCTCAGAAGGAGAGAGGAGGGCTACAGAGAAAGTGTATGTTGTCTTAAAGAGGACATATATCACCAGGAACAGAATGTGGCTAGAAATAAGAATGATGAAGGTGCTTCTGGTGATGTCCCAGATGGAAAGGAGACAAATGTTATTGGACACTGGAGGAAAGGTGATTTTTGTTAGAAAAATGGCAGAGAACATGATTGAATTATGTTCTGTTGTTGGAAGGAAAGTAGAACTTGTAAGCCATGAACCTGGATATTTTGCTTGGAGAGTTCTGAGCAGTGTTGAAGGTGCAGCTGGGCTTCTCCTTGCTGCTTATAGTAAAATATGAGGGAAAAGAAAGAAATTGAGGAAGGGACAGAAAAGCAAAAAGGAACGACTCTTCGATGACTTGAAAGATTTTCAGCTCATCTAGATGGCATCCGTTAAAAACAGCGCCAAGAGGGTAGCTGGACAGTCATTTGTTAAAGAGCTCAGGTGTGTGGCTAATGGATGCAACGGACCATCGTAGCAGAAGCCGGGGATGGGGATGGGGTTCTCCAGGAGAGCTCCATGGAGGTCCCTCTGGTCTGACGGTTTGCACCTCTCTCAATTGCACAGGAGTCTGACAGATCTTTGAGAATTTCATATCCGCAGAATCACTACCAGCCTGGATGAACAGGGGCAGGGGCAGCATGAAATGAAGAAAAGAATGACTGAGGGCAGAGGCACGTATGTGGAAGTTGGGGCTCATGAGATCCCCTCAAGGCCAACGTGGGGAGGCTCCCACCCTATCAGGCCCAGAGGACAGAGCATCGAGCCACACAGGGTTATCCTCAGGGCTTGAAATCTGGTTGAACTTGCCCTGATAATTGTTAAGACTTCTTAGGACACATTACCTCCCTCGCTTTTTTTTTTTTCCCTTTGAATTTCTCCTATTTGGAAAGAAAATATCTACCCTATATGGTGATATTGCATTTTATAAGCAGATACCTTGGTCTCTAGTTCACAGATGAAGGGGAGTTTTACCAAAGAATGAGTCACATACCCTAGGTCTCACCCATATGGATCTATATGAGTTAGATGATGAAGTTTGGGACTTTCAATTGATGAGAGTCTGGATAGTGAAGACATTTGGAAATGTTGGGAATTGGGTGAATGTAATTTTGCATGTGGGAAGGATGTAAATTTTGAGAGGCCAGAAGGTGGACTGTTATGGGCTTAATTGTGTCCCCCCCCAAAGAAAATATATTGAAGTCCTAACTCCCAGCACCTCAAAGTGGAAATTATCTGAAACAGGGTTGTTGCAGATGTAATTAATTAAGATGAGGTCATCCCAGAGTAGGGTGGGCCTTTATTCCAATATGACTGAGATGCTTATGAGAAACACATACACAAAGACACACGGGGAGAAGGGGGCCATGTGACAACAAAGATTGGAGAGAGGCAGCGGGGCCTGGCTGGCTCAGTCCATTAAACATCCGACTCTTGATTTTGGATCAGGTCATGATCTCATTGTTCGTGAGTTTGAGGCCCATGTCAGAGCCTGCCTGGGATTCTCTCTCTCTCTCTCCCTCCTACTCTCTCTGCCTCTCCCCTCCTCACACACACACAAACACACACACACTCTCTGTCTCTTAAAATAAGTAAGTAAACTTAAAAAAATATTGGAGAGAGGCATCCATAAGCCAAGGAACAGTAAGGATTGGCAGAAAACACCGTAAGTTGATGGAGACAAGGAAGGCTCTTGTCCTATAGATTTCAGAGGGGGGAGGGTCCTGCGTTCTAGACGTCTAATCTCCAGAACTATGAGAGAGAGAAAACACATTTTTGTGGTTTTAAGCCACCCACTTTTGTGGCTTTTTTTTCCAGTCATGCTAGGCAGCTGATACGGGTTCTGATACACCTCATATGAATTTTTGGTAATTTAGACAAAATGTATGATGCAATTCACATTAAAATTTTTTCATTAAATATATTCTAGCCTGGATTTCTTTGTATTCATACTTTCAAAATTGTTAAATGTAAAGAGGAAAATAAATCTTTATTTACATACACAGTGACATTTCCTAGTTTGTTTTTGTAGCTACCTATAAATATCTTCAGCTAGGTAATAAACATTGCTTACACCCCATATGGTGGTTGTTCAGAAGCTGAGATGTTCTCATAAAAGACGGAAATGTTAGTTTTTTAAATTTAACATTGTATGAATTGCAGAAATGATAATGGGGTGCCTCACCGTTTTACGTCACCCACCTAAGCAAACTATAATTTTAAAATTCTTTTTTTTTAGTTTATTTATTTTTTGAGAGAGAGAAAGAGAGCAGGGGAGGGGCAGAGAGAGAATCTCAAGCAGGCTCTGCACTGTCAGTGCACAGCCCAGTGTGAGGCTCAAACCCACGAACCATGAGATCATGACCTGAGCTGAAATCAAGAGTTGGACACTCAACCGACTGAGCCACCCAGATGCTCCCTATTAAAAAAAAAAAATTATAAAGTTCCCTATGGCTTAGTCATTAATCTACTTGTAAGTTTATTTTGTATTGATTTTTTTTTTCCACTGAGATACTGATGCTTATAACAACTGCTCCCCTTTTCACTGAGTCTCTTCTTTATCAAATTACCAAGGTTTAGAAAGAAGCGTGCCATGGTGTCAATGAAGGTGTCTCTTGCACTGGAGGCTGGTGTCCCCAGTAGGGTTCTGTTTCCAGTCAACAGAGCCCTCATCTATGCCAAGTAGATGCCTTTGGGGAAAGAAGGAAAAAGGAAAGGAAGACATGCAAGGAAAGAAGGAAAGAAGGAAGGAAGGAAAGAAGGAAAGAAGGAAAGAAGGAAGGAAAGAAGGAAGCCAGTTTTATTGCAGCAGTAGGGAAATTGCTCTAATCCATTCACGCACCATATTTGGTCTCGCTGGTCTGAACAGAGCATAAATCCAGCATGGCTGCCAGAAAAAGACTCACAATGGAACCCCAATCCTGAATACGTGATACACAGGGCTAGTGCTTCAGGGGTGTCACTACTACTTCACAATGCAAACCCTCTTCTTTACAATGGGCATAATCACTGCAGAAATTTTCTTTTAAAGAAAAGATGACCAAGCTCATTCTAGAACCTTCTTTGATTATTCATGGTAGTGCTACAAACACATTGGGTCCAGTGTATTGTTGGAATGGATGGAACTCCCACTGAGTCTGAAAGGTGGTTTAAAGTGAAAATTGCCGAACGGCTGTTAGGTATAGGAACTGCTTTGTGAATTTTTGGGTTCCAACAGGCTGTCCCAAGTTCATTTTTTACCCCTTAATTGAAAGCAACATGAAACAAAAAAAAAAAATTGGTAGGAGAATGTGCTTAAACACCAACCAGCGGATCTCTCCCGACTTACTGATTCAGCGGATTTCGGCGGGGAGGGGTTGAGACTGAGAATTTTAATTTCTAACAACCTTCCAGGTGATGCTGAGATTGCTGTTTGGGGACCCCACTGTGAGAGTCACAGCTTAGCAGTTTGGGGTCAGTTCTGAGGCTGGAAGTTTGAGCGTGATTTCTTGTTAGTTTTAGCTTTACTCTCCCTGAAGATTAGACACTAGAGGGCGCTGTGGTCCTGGCACGCGGGGACAGAGAGCAGATGAAGTCCCATCAAATCCAGACCTTCGCTTCAGTGCAGAAGTCTCTGATTTCTATCTGTTTTGTTTATTGACGGTTCACATAGAAATTTATTTATTTGACTGGTTTTTTTCCACAGTAATTTATACACAGAAAGGTTCTTCTTCCAGGAATAAATTTAAAAACTGCTCTCTCTCCAGTCCCTTCTTTTTGAAGTCACAGGGCCTGTCAGCTGGATAGCAGGGGTGATGGGGGGGGGGGGGTTATGTCCCACTATTCAGAAAGCTTTATTTTATTTTATGCAGAGTAATTTTATTTTTCTCAAAAATATCAGACAGCTTTAGAATTGAAAGGTAATTGGGCTCTTTAGAGTCTGGCATTTCTAAGAGTGTTTTCAATGAATTCAAATTCTATTAATAATAGAAATAGAGTTTTGAGACCAAATAAGTTCAGAAGCATTGGGTTAAATAAAGTCATCTGAGTTCCTTTGCTGGAACATTCCTCAGCATCTTTATTTGTACGTTGGGGTTCCTTGAGTCTGGGTGGAGAATGCAGGGCCACTTTCTTTTGGAAAGAAACACCGATCTGGTCCTGATTCTTTATTTTTCTGGAAGGAAGTAGGGACAGGAAGGTGCCGTGACTGCTGGCTAGTGACAGGGCCTGTCTTCTGACTGCAGCTCAAAGTACTTCCCACGGGAAAACCTCCGGGACCGTGTGCAATGACCATGGCCAGCTGAGTCAAACGCACTTCCTTTTTGGGGCCTTGAATCTTCCCGTTCCACCTGTTGGAATACTTTTCCTTCAGGCACCTAGTGCACCTTGTACTGATTGTGCTCAAGTGCCCTTTTTCAGACAGGACTTCTCAAAACACCAAAATTTTTTTTCCGTCACTCTCTATATGCTTAAAGGTTTTTGTTCAAAACTTCTATTTTTTTTAAGTTTATTTATTTATTTTTTAGGAGGGCGGGGGACAGGGGCAGAAAGAGAGAAGGAGAGACAGAATCCCAAGCAGGTTCCCACTGTCAGCATGGAGCCTGATGTGGGACTCGAACCCAGAAACTGTGAGATCATGACCTGAGCCGGAAGCAAGAGTCAGACACTTAACCGACGGAGCCACCCAGGTTCCCCCATTTTGGGGTTTAAAAGTACAATATTGACACTTCCCAGTAACTGTTTAAATTTAATCATATTTTGGGGCCCCTGGGTGCCTCAGTCGGTTAAGCTTCTGACTTCAGCTCAGGTCATGATCTTGCAGTTCATGGGTTCGAGCCTCACATCAGGCTCTGTGCTGACAGCTCAGAGCTTGAAGCCTGCTGCGAATTCTGTGTCTCCCTCTCTCTGCCCCTCCCCTGCTCATGTTCTCTTTCGGTCTCAAAAATAAATAAACATTTAAAAAATTTAATCATATTTTATTTTTATACACTCTGGTATGTTAGAGAATATTCTTCTAGGCTTCCGGAAATTTGGATTTAAATGTTATTTGGGAATGGGTACTTATATTTATCCAAAGGCCTCTCTGAGAAGGAATTCTACACTGGATTTTAAAGCAGTTAAGGTAACTGCCTTGGAAAATCCTGGCCACATTTTAAAAATTTTCCACCCCACAAATATCCCAGTGGTGCTTCTTTCTCATGAGCAGGCTTGCCTGCAAGCACACAGCAGAAGCCAATTCAGCCAAATGTCATCCCAGGTCTCTTCCGTGCAGGCGGGAGGAGACCCCAACAAGGTGTGGTGGGGATGATCTGGAGCAGCCAGGGGACAAGGAAGCACAGACTGCGAGGTAAACGGACTTACGATAAAAATCTACCTTCTGAGTAGACTTCCCCTAATGAGTCTCCCAGAGTTTATCTTCTCTCCTTGAATCACAAGGTTCCTCCTGTCCTGCTGACCATTGAGATAATGGGGGTGGGGAGGGTGTGTGTGTGGTCTTAGATATAAAACAAAGCCTGAAAATAGATGTGCTGTGCTAAAGAACTCGTGTGGTAAGGACTTCGCTGCTGGCCTTCTTAGCGGGAGCAGTGCCGTCTACAGTGAGAGGTCCAAGTATTTCCACAAGGCTATTCACACACACTTGCTAGTAATAATCACCTAGTCATCTGACCATTTCACTTTGGAAGGAGGTTAGAAATAATGTTCACTTTAGAAGATGATGTTCCTTGGAAAAGAGTGAGTAACCTTGGGTGGCATTTCCGCTTTCCGTGGGTGAAGAGCTTTGGGAGGGATTGCTTTCCAAATTACCCCATGTTATCGACCACCCACTCACTCTGTCCCTTCATAAGGTGGGCCCACATGAAGACTGGCTAATTTGGGAACCTGTTAGATTGACTGTCCTCTTCTGCAAGGCAAAGTAGATGCTGATCCGATTTCTATCAATAAAATTCTTACTTAAGTAGAGTAGGTGGCAATGATAGTCAGCACTGAATTACACCAGTAAAGTTGAATGATGACAAAGAAAACTATTTGCCAGTGGTTGGGTTGAGAGATCTGTTTTCTATTTACTTCTACTTCACAGAAAGTAGGGATGTGCTCTTCCATATGGACTGCTTCTAGGGTGTTCTAGGTCTTTCTTGTGTAAGTGGCTGAGGAAATGACTATCTGTGGAGCCTTCAATGAACCCTTCTGGGAGACATCCAGAAGCCCCCTCCTCTTCTTTCATTCATTCTATTTCTGTTCAGCCTGACTGTGGGTTGTTGTACAGCTCTACAGTTGCACTCAGAGCTGAAATTCTGGTCTTTTCTTTCCCATGACTTCCATGGACCTGCAGCTATTTCCACTGTCCTGGAGAAGTTGAAATTCCTTCACCCTCTGAGTTTTGGCTTGAGAAAACCAGAGATTAATCTAATGGTAGAAACCCAACCTCCCATTTGACGTGGATGGGAGATGACTACAGCTTCTTTGGAGAGAGGAGGAGAGAAATAGGCCAAAGTGCCAGGATTAGGCAAGAATATAGAGATGGAGGGGGGTGATATTGAGGGAGAAGGGAGATGGAGGAGATTCACTCCAACTAATAAAGAGAACGATTATGCTGCTAGCATTTTCCAGGTTCTTGAGGTCAAATACTAGCCTCATCATTTTCTAGCTCTGATCTCAGGTGTTTACATGCGGCAGTTGATACTGCTCTAGACCCTCAACTCTGCCTCCAGATAATTATTTCCTACCCTTTGGGAAAAAATGAAAATATTATTTTTTTTTGGAACTCACTTGACCACTTTCTTGTGGTCTAGGTGCTGCTATTCAGTGACATCCCCATCTCTCTTCCTTGGTTGTCCAAATCCTTGACATCAATTCTTCATCCCAAGTCATGCT
The DNA here is from genome assembly GCF_006229205.1 of Suricata suricatta. Classification (NCBI taxonomy): domain Eukaryota; kingdom Metazoa; phylum Chordata; class Mammalia; order Carnivora; family Herpestidae; genus Suricata; species Suricata suricatta. The sequence continues at coordinate 10,474,529 of NC_043702.1, read as the reverse complement.
ATTATCTTACCGTTCTTCAATATCCACCGGATATGCGTCTCGCCTTCGCATTTCCTGAGTCTTCTCATTTCCAAGGACCTTTTCCCCCCCCACTCTACCTCAGCTCCCCATCCTCATGGCCATACTGTATTCTCCTTCTAATAAGGGATTCAGTCATCTGGCCATGTCTACAACCATCTCTTCTTGCTTATGTCATCAGCTACTGCTGACTGTACCATTCCTTAGCTCCACCGGGATATCTCTGTTTCTCCCCCCAAATATACCAGCCTTCACCTTTCTTTCTTTCTTTCCCTTATTATTTCTGTAATAATCATACCAATGCCTTAAGCTCCATCACCTGTCCATGTTTAGATCACATCTGTGTGGAAAAAACTCTCATTCTAAGGGGGTTTTATTGGAATACATTTCTCAGTTGGTGATTTTGCATTCCTTATCTCATCAATTGGACGAATAGCTGAGTTTTCCATCAGGGTTTCCCCCATCTTTCTCGGGATTCCTGGAGTGCCCTTCCAAGAGGAGGTTCTGAAATCTCCTGGATGCAATTTTCAGCTGCTACTCAGAGATTCTTCCGATTCCGATGCACCCCACCCTCTAGCCCAGGACCACTCAGATACCTCTGCCCAGACCACTTTCCTGAAAAAGGGGCCCCTGAGGGTCAGGTCTGCACACTGCCGGGTTTTGTGCTGTACAAGGCGAGTGTGGCAGGGCCACAGTATTTAAATGACGTATGCACCTAAATATCTAAAATTTTTCAGCCCACAAAAGACTTTCAGCCCTTCCATAACCCCCCAGGAAGCATGTGGGTAGTCAAATGAAACTTGTCTTCTGATACCTCTTCTTTCTGATACCTTTGAATAACCACCAGTAATTATGACTTCTAGTGACCTACTTGAATCTGGCTTTACCGGTCTGTCCACATGTCCTGAGATTTTGAGTGCTCAGCATGTACTCCAAGGGTGCAATTCTCTATCAAAACTAAATCAAGGCTTCCTAACACACCCTATCAATAAGCACGTAAAAATAATACCTCTGGTACATGCCATTTCACCAACTACCTGCTTGGGCAGGCATTTCCACTGAGTGCTTTCCATGCCTCATTTTGAATCCTCGGAGAGTTGACAAAGTAGATATTGTCTCTCCTTGGCAGATGGGCGGGCAGACATTCTGGGAGAGATAACGTGACTCTTGCCCGGGGTCATGCAATTTAGAATCAAGTTCTGAAAGGATGTGAAGCTTGAAATCTTCAACCTGCTGGGTGGGGCATGCTGGTCTGAAGTTCCCTTCTCTCATTCCTTCCGAGTTGTTCTATGGTCTTGTTGGTCTTGTTTTCCTCCTCCTCTGTCCATGCTGCGCTCCCCCACCAAATTTCCACTATGTGACGTACAGCTTAAGGTTGCCATCTAAATGATGCGCATCATTAAATGTCACGTATTATCCCTACTGCTAATATATGCAGCATGCATACTCTTTCTTATCTAAAGTTTAAAAAATTTTTTTTTATTTTTGAGAGAGAGAGAGAACAAGTAAGGGAGGGAGAGAGAGAGAGAGAGAGAGAGACAGACAGACAGACAGACAGAATCTGAAGCAGGCTGCAGGCTCTGAGCTGTCAGCACAGAGCCCAATGCAGGGCTCAAACTTATGAACCATGGGTTCATGATCTCAGCCCTAGTCGGACGCTCAACCAACCTAGCCACCCAAGTGCCACATTCTTTTTCTTATTGAAGAATAAGAATAATTGACACCCAACATCCTATTAGTTTCAGGTATATATCACAGTGATTTGATACCTTTATACCATTAGGAAGTGATCCTCACAATGAGTCTTGTTACCATCTATCCCCAAAAAAAGTTATTACAACATTATTGATTATATTCCCCGTGCTGTATAATACACTGCTGTGGTTTGTGTATTTTAGAGCTGGAAGTTTACACCTCTTCATCCCTTTCACCTATTTTGCCCCCCTCCCCAGCCCTTCCTCGCCCCCCAACCAGTTGTTTTATGTATCTGTGAGTCTTGTTTCTGTTTTCTTTTAGTCATTTGTTTTGTGTTTTAGATTTCACATAGAAGTAAAATCATACGGTACTTGTCTTTCTCTGACTTATTTCACTTAGCTTTCTATTTTCTAGATCCATCCATTTTGTTGCAAATGGCAGGATTTCCTTCTTTTCATGGCATGTGACATGCATTCTGGAAATCAGTTCAGAGGACATTTACGGAGGTTTTCTTTGACTAGTTTAAGTTCCCCCAAAAGCTGTTTTTTGGGGCAAAGGGATCCTGTACTATTTACTGCTAGTGGCATCTAAGAGTTGTCAGGTTTTCAGCGACATGGTGCTTAACCCCCAGCTGTAAAGGTTCCTAAATTGAACGTTCAGATGTAGGGAAGAGTGTCCGCATTGGCGGCCGGCTCTATCCTTTGGATGCTCCGAGGCATAGACCCCTTCTGTTCCAGCCTGCTGCTGAATGCTGCTAGCAGACTTTTAGAGGTTGCTTCAGGGATGCTTTGCCTCTACTATTACACTTAATAGTAAACAATTTTGAGTAAATGTTGCAGCCCCTCTCCAACCTTGGGCAAATTCTAAAAAGCAATGGCATTTAATTATTATTTGATTCATGCACCTCCATCACAAGGAGTAGAAATAAGAATTCTATACAAATTATTCTTTTGCTACTGCCCTCTCTGTTCTGATATAAATTTTTTCCCTCTGGAATGAATAGTTTCCCATATTTTATTGTACCCTACTAAGCTGAAGGGCGGTCCCCTATTTGGTGAAACCAGTGTCCAAAGCAAAAACTAGAAAGGGTCTTTTGTCAGCTGCTGCCTCCAGCAGGAAAGCAAAGCTTGTCTGGGCTTACCTTTGTGGTCCTAAAAGCGAGAAACCAGGAGGCTTTACACAAAAGGAGTGCATTAGTCAGCAAAAATAATAAAATAAAATAAAATTCACAGGGTGAGTGCAGCGATCTGTCCCCTGCTCCTCTGGGACACGAGGCCAGCCGCCATCAGCAGAGATCTCAAAGATCTCAAAGTTCGGGTCTGTAGGGCAGGTCTGGAACACCTGCCCAACGTCTTGATTGAGCAAGGAGGCGCGCCGTGGCTCGCTGCAATCCGCAGCAGACAGGAAGGACGAGCAGAGGTCATTACAGATTAATGAGACCTCCGTTTTTGCATCTGCATAGAGTTGATTTTTCCCTGGATTGAGAATAGATCACGGCTAACATTTTAACAGCTTCTTGGAGAAGCGAAGCTTCCGGATTTTCTCAGCACCTATTTTTGTTAGTGGCAAGACCAGTCAGTCACACTCCTGCTGCTATTTTACTAGCTTCATATTTTGGTCTCACGCCAGGGGTCTTCTCCCAAGTCACAGTGATCTTCCTTGGACCATATAATTGGGATGAATTTTTCAGTGCACACCCTTGCCTTTTTCTTCCGTGACATTTGACTTGAATTCCTATCTCCAAAGCTTGATGCATTTTCCACCCCCCAACGCTTTCCTTTGAGAAAGTCTTCCTTTCTAGCATCTCCAAAGCAATCTGGTCTCTGAGAATGAAGATTCAGCCACCCGCCTCCCTTTGCTGCCATTATTAATGTTCTGCCTCATTTTTTCTGCTGTGTCACTTACAACCTACTTTTGAGTCACCTCCTTCCGGACGTTTGCAGCTGGCTCCAAGCCAGCACTCCTCTCACTGGCTGTGGGTGTGGCTCCCGGGCTGGCGTTCGCCAGGCAGCACTGCGGGTTTTATATAATGACCTCGAAACTCCCATAGGTTCTTGGATTAGGTCAGTTGCCCTTATAACTGTTTACAAAGATAGAAAGGAAACAAAAGGAAACAACAGTGTGGTCCAAAGTTCTCATTTTGAGTTTAGCAGAGAGGAACCGGGTGTGGGATGTGCCTCCCCTCCCCCTCCCCCTCCCCCACAGCGCCATGCTCTAAGAGTTTGCTGTGGGCATATCCGCCTCCTCCAACCCTTCAAGAGTCACCCCTTCTCTGTCTGGGTCACTCTTACTGTGGAAGAGAAACTCCAAGAGGTATATACTAAGAGGTACCCACTGTGATAACCTTAAATGACAGTGTCTGTGGAGTGGACAGACCTAAGCTCCCCAATATTGATTTACCCCCCGTACTCCAGCCTTTTTTTAAATTCCGAAGATCTGGAAGAGCTAAACTTGTGATAATAAATTTGTCGCAGGATTTGCTCCCCATCGCCAAAAATGCCTACATTACTTTGGCAACTATATTTTACACCTTTCTTTATAAGCCCTCCCCGAATTCCTACAGTGTCCCCAGAATAAACTCTGACTAGAAAGGGACAGACCAAAGGTGGGGATACGGTCTACCAAAATTGGACGCCTGAAAATGGAAATTTAAGCATTTAGTTAAATTGCATATACTTTCAAATAAAATCACATTTTAGTGTACTCTCTAGCGTTAAAGCAGGAAGCCCCCGGTTAATTTAGATAAAGCCGGCATATGCTATTCTAATCTGGGCCAGGATCAGATGGAGCAGAAGCTAATGCGAAGTAAAAAGAGCTGTTTAATTTCTCTTTCTCTGCTGCAAATAGAAAACAAATGATTTTTTTGAAGACTTCTGATTAAAAATGAGCTCACTGCAGGGGCTAGAACAATGGTCACACTAAGCACTGAATTAGTTATTAATAAGAAAGAAGATTAGTACTTTAGACGGAATCTCTCTGTTGGCGCCGTGCAACAGTGTGGACCCCATGCAGACACTCTCTTAATGCGTCTCCTCTTCCCCAGTGTGCAATGGCTATCCGTTCCCAAACTCACACGGCGTGCTCTGCCATGAGGTCTTCCAACTGAGACTGTCTTAGCAAAATACTACTACTGTGGTCTTGCCGTCAAAACGCAGGCAGCCCAAGAAAATGGTATGCCTGGCCATCTCACATTTAGAAAAAATAATTCCTAACAGTCATGTCAGCCCAGACTTACCGAGCCCTTCCTGTGTGCTGGGGACTCCTGGGCACTGGATGCAGGTCTTAACCCCTTCGATCTTTGCAACAATCCAATGAAGTATGACCGTTCTTGTCCCCATTTTATAGATGAGAAAATTGAGGTGCAGAAAGAAACGTTAAGTAACTTTTCCCAGGTCACGCAGCACGCAGGACTCAACCAGCAGGGCAGGTGGACTGTATGAACAAAACAAATGCCCGCCCCCCCCCCATCAGATACCACCTCAGACCATTGCCTTTTTTCTTCTGTTGTCAGGGATGCAGGAGGTTGGCAAATTGGACAAGTTAGCTTTTCTCAGCGCTGCTGCTTTCTGTTCCTTTCTGGACAAGTGCTGATCTCTGCTTCTCCTGCTTCCAGTATCTGAGATCGCCCAGCTCCGAGTGCCCGGTACCCCCTCCCTCCCTGCCAAGCTGTCGGGGGGCATAGTCCACACAGCGAGCGTGCACCCTGTTCGGGCCAACTTCCTTTGCGAAGTCACACAGAGGCTTGGGTTTGGGATCTAGAGCTTTCTGGGAGTATAGGTGTCTGGGTGGGGGGAAGCAAGTCAACATCTCCCCACTGCTGTGACGGAAGGAACTTATTTCAGAATTTCTTTAGAGTTTTGTGCTTAGTGGCTTAAAGTCCTAGAACCACAGATTTAGAAAAGATTCCCAGTGCAGCCCCCCACTCAGTGTAGACACCACCCGAAGTCCCCACATCTCCCCTCCTCAGCCACATGTGATGTTTTCTAGCCTCTGCAAGAGTAAAGGGGCATCAAAAGGTCAGCTCACAATGTTGTTGCTTTTACTTTGCTTTTCACTTTTCAACTGACTACGAGGTGTTTTGCTATGTAGGGAAGAATCTATGCATCAGGAAAGAACTGGACACTGTCTAGACTCTAAAGCACATTCTTCCCAGTGACCTGATCCTAGCCTTTCATTGCCAGGTGGGCTACTTTCCAGACCTGTGCGCTGTATATAACGACGCACAATATGAAATAATTCTGCGCCACATGAAATAATTCTTATTTCACGAAAGTGAGCTCTGTCCTTAGAGGGACCATCCTTCTTCCATGTGACAAAAACTCTAAATGTTTCCAGTAAGGATGTAAACGAGAAAGCACTCTACCTTCTTCTCTGGATGTTGGAATAAACGATAAGGAAGAAGCCATTTGTCACGTGTCCTGGGTGGCTCTATCACCATCCTCCTGGAGATGGCATTAAAGGGCCTCCCCCAGCAGAAGGCGGCATCTGACCTCCCTCACCTCCTGAGTCTCCCTCCTCCCCTCTCCTGAGTCCTCTCTGCTGACACCATGGGGTGCTGTGGCTGTGGAAGTTGTTGCGGCTGCAGAGGCTGCAGGAAGGGCTGTGGGAAGGGCAGGACGCAGCACTGCTGCTAGGTGGCTGGGTGGCTAGGCTCTGGGGCATCTGATCTCTCCAGTTAATGAGATTTTCCTGCATCGTCTCCTGTCTGTCTCTGCTCCCAGACCTCCCCATTTGCTATCACCTGGGTGCACTGGACTTACTAGTTTTTTTTAAAAATTATTATTATTTTTATTTTTTATTTGAGCAAGAGAGAGGATACATGACTGGGAGGGGGCAAAGGGAGAGCGAGAGAGAATCTCAGGCTCCTCGCTCAGTGTGGAACCCCATGTGGGGCTCCGTCCCACGTCCCTGATATGACCTGAGCTGAAAACACGAGTTGGACCCTCAACCGACTGAGCCACCCAGGCGCCCCAGGACTTCCTCTTCGGAACCATATCACTGTCTTTGGAACTCTGTGCCTTTCTGTTTCAATTCAACGGTCCCAAACCATTTTGTTTGAAAAACTTCCAGAGGTGATGGGCATTACAAGGACGTAAAGCCAGCCAGCACCTGAAGATCAGTTACTTCCTGAGCCCAGCCAAAGGGATCACGATCCTGAGTGCATTCATGGGATGTCCCAAATCAGTACTTCTAGCACTCTGCGCCTGCGTGCAAACAATTTTTTACTATTACCGTTTTCTATTACTTTCATTATTACTTCCAGTCACCATGTAGTTACTGCCCAAATGTCCTAATAAAACACAGAAAGCAACCACAGATGGATACATGGATAAAGAAATTGTGTGTGTGTGTGTGTGTGTTTAAGTGAAATAAGCCAGAGAAAATTAACTGCTGTGTGATCTCTTTTGTATGTGAATCAAAAAAAGGACAAAATCATAGATACAAGGAAGGAGGGGAGGAAGAAACAGGGGAAGGGGGTTAAAATAATCTAAGATGCAGAAAACAACCCTAAGTGATCCTACTTTTATTCTGGGGTCGCAACGGGAGCATGCGGGAGGAGGCCGCCGTATGAATGGGTGCACGTGAGCTCAGGGCTGCTGGGCAGGCCACCGCGGGGCTCTGGGCCTCCCCTTCTGGCCACCTGTCATTTTTCCATCGCTTTTTTTATGTTTATTTTTAAAATTTTTTTATTTTTTATTTTTGAGAGACAGAAAGAGGGAGACAGCGTGAGCAGGGGAGGGTCAGAGAGAGACGGAGACACAGAATCTGTAGCAGGCTCCAGACTCTGAGTTGTCAGCACAGAGCCCCACGCGGAGCTCAAACCCACGAACTGTGAGATCATGACCCGAGCTGAAGCCGGACACTCAACTGACTGAGCCCCCCAGGCGCCCCCATTTTTCCAACTCTTGAGATGGGTTGCCACTTCCCTCAGACGTTTCAGCGCCACCTGTTGTGTGTGCCTCTTCCCGAAAGGTCCAATGACCCTGCTCATTTGTCAGAAGTGCGTCACGTGCCCCTTCAGGGACGCTTTCTCAAACCAGATCTAAATATTCCACCTACATCAAGGCAAAGGGCAAATGCAAACAAACTGGAACCATACCTTTTTCTTCTCAAAAATGGTTATTCTCTTGCCATTTCTTTCTCTTTTATTATTATTTATTTATTTATTTATTTAATTTTTATTTTTTATGTTTTTTTTAAATTTATTTTTGAGAGACAGAGACAGCACAAGCAGGGGAGGGTCAGAGAGAGAGGGAGACACAGAACCCAAAGCAGGCTCCAGGCTCTGAGCTGTCAGCACAGAGCCCGATGCAGGGCTTGAATCCATGAACTGTGAGATCATGACCTGAGCGGAAGCCGGACGCTCAACCAGCTGAGCCACCCAGGAGCCTCTCTCTTATCATTTCTATCCCCTCACTTCTGTAATTTATGAATTTTTTTTAGTTTTTATTTTTATTTCTTTTGAAAGCAAGTGTGTGTCCTTGCATGTGAGTGTGGGGAGGGCCAGAGAAAGAGGGAGACAGAATCCAAGCAGGCTCCGTGCTGTCAGCGCAGAGCCCAATGCGGGGCTTGATCCCACGAACTGTGAGATCATGGCCTGAGCCAAAATCAAGAGTCAGCCACTTAATCAACTGATAAACCCAGGCATCCCATGAAATTTGTTTTTGTTGCTATTTCCGGAAGTCATCCTACGTACGAAACAAAGCATTTAAGATATTTCTCCATAAGGTGCTCTTCCCAATCAAGAAACTCTACACCTTCCAAAGCAAACATATGTTTATATATGTGTATATATATATAATTCCCTTTAAAGAGATAACAAATAAAACTTTTCATTTCAAAGTACTCTTTTGTCTTCTGTGTTTGTTCCTTTTAATGATAAATGTACCTTTAGGATATGGATTACAAAAAAATGGAAAAAACATCAGAATGATTACATGTAAAAAACAAAAATCTTTAGCTCCTTATTTTTCGATGTTATTTCTCAAGAAGTTAAACGCTGTTTTTAAAATTAGCATTTCAGGGCGCCTGGGTGGCTCAGTCGGTTAAGCCTTCGGCTTCGGCTCAGGTCAGATCTCACGTTCGTGGGTTCAGGCCCCTCGTGGGCTCTGTGCTGACAGCTAGCTCAGAGCCTGGAGCCTGCTTCCGGTTCTGTGTCTCCTTCTCTCTCTCTGCCCCTCCCCCTCTCATGCTCTGTCTCTCTCTGTATCAAAAAAAAAAAACCAAAACATTAAAATTAGCATTTCAATTTGTTATGGGTCATTTACATGATGCAAGCATCAGAATCTACAGGAAGATGGCCTCTATCCACGTTTCTCATCAACGCATATCAGGTAATTGTTATTAGTTTTGTCCATCCTTCTAGAAAAGTTGTATGTGTATATAAGCCATATAGGTCTTTCCACCCTACTTTTACACAAATGAAGAGCTACTGCATTCATCATTTTGGCCTTTACCACTATGTAATGATCTTCCTCATATTTATCCTGTTAATATTATTACAAGTGAACATAGTGATGGACCTGCCTCCATACATTGTCCCTGTCTCCATGTAACAACATTTATTTATTTAAAAATTTTTTTTTGATTTTTTAAAATTTATTTTTGAGAGATAGAGAGAGCATGAGCAAGGGGGGTTCAGAGAGAGAGGGAGACACAGAATTCGAAGAAGTTCCAGGCTCCGAGCTAGGTGTCAGCACAGAGCCCGATGCGGGGCTCGAACCCACGAACTGTGAGATCATGACCTGAGCGGAAGTCAGACGCTTAACTGACCAAGCCACCCAGGCGCCCCTGCATGTAACAGCATCTAAATAAGTTCCAATCCTTTGTTCTCAGAAGTATTGTAAGGAAAGCCAGTTGTGTGAGTCATTTCCCATGTGTCCAGTCCATCAGGAGTGCATTTCTACCAAAGAAATCTATAGGTAGAAAGATATATATACATTTGTCATTGTGAAAATGTAAAGTTTTCCTTCACAGCAATGAAGCTGATTTATACGGCCACCAACCATCTCTGACACTGCCTGTGGACCCATTCCCGGAGAACCAAGTGGATTATTACACTTTTGAATTATTTTCGAGTCTGCTGGGTGACAAATGCTGTCTCATTGTCATTTAATGTATGTTTTCCTTAGGAGTTAATTGAAACATCATCTACGTGTCTGAGCCATATTTTGCTTTCTCTGAATTCCCTGTTCACATGCTTTGCCCATTCTTCTATCAGGTGACTGATATTTTTCTTATCACTAGGTATTGCTTCTTCAGATGTTAAGGAAAGCAGCTTTGATGAGTTGCAGTATTTACTCCAGATAATCGTTTATCTTTTGGGTGTGTTTGCAGTGATTTTTCTTCCACATGTAAGTTTAGTTTCATGGTATCAATTCATTTTTTTAAATGACTTTGGGGTTTTATGCTACTTTAGAAAGGTTTGAGTTAATAAATAATGTTTACATGTTTTTTCTACTATTTTTGTGGCTTCATTTTTTTATATCTGAGTATATATATTGCATATTGATAAAGTTATTTTATCACTTTAATGTCTAATTTAGTTTTTCTTTAAAGAATTGTGCCAATCTTATTAAATAGTCCATTTTTTTCTTCCTTTTGTATAAGATGTGTCTTTATCATAGTCTAAAACCCCATATAAATTAGGGACTAATTCAGAACTTTATACTCTATTCCAGTGGCCTGTCTCTTTACGTTGCTATGTTATTGTAGTTAAGAGTTTAGTGTAGTATGTTATTCTCTGCAAATAATTTAATCTCACTTTCCCTTGACAAAGCATTTTCTTGGTTCTTTGTGAGCTTTCCAAACAAAATGTAGTATCACCCTTACGGGTTCTGAAAAAAAAAATGTATTTTTTTCCTCTGGGATAGGATTTAACTTATAAACTTACTTAGAAAGCATGATGTCTTTACATAACTTTTCTTCCTAACCAAGAACAAGATAGGCTTTTCCATACATTTAGGTGTTGTTTTGTAATCTTCAAAAGTGTTCACCAGGCATATTCATAAATGCCTTACACATTAATTAGATTATTAAATAGATTAGATGTACTTATTTTTGTATTATTTTGGTCCTACCATAACTCGGGTCTTTAACTCCCATGTGTCTTCTAAATGGTTGCTGTGCCATGAAGGCTGTTGATTGTTATGTACTCACTTTATATACCGTGATCTTAGTTTTTAGTTGAGTCTCCTGGGTGTATCCTTGTAGTCTCTGGGATAATGATAGTTTTGCCTCCTCTATTACAGGTTTTCACTTCTCATTTTTTTCCTTGTCTAACTGTGTTGGCTTAGACCGCGATTCCAATAAATCAAATAGGAAGCATAATCATGGTCATCCTTTCCTTGGTTTTGATAGAAGTAGCAACGTCCTTACTTTTCTCTGCTAAGTAAGTGTTGGCTTTGGGGATAAGTTTCACTTTCGGTCCAGTGACTGGATTTTAGAATTTGAAGAGAAGTATATTTAAAACACAAATCTTGAATCGGCATTCTTTATTTCCATGGCAGACTGTTCAAAATATCCTCTTTTGAAGTTTCGGAGGACAGAGAAGCACAGATGATTCTCAGTACAATTCATCCAAAAATTAGAAAGAGTCTTTAATATTTTTGCTCACATTATTTTATTTGGCACAAGCCACTTAAAAATTAGGCGTTTCCCCCACCCTATCAGTGTTTTCTTATTTAAAAATACTTAAAAACGCCTAGAGATTTCTACTTAAGTTTCTCTGTTTTACACAGAGATCACACGGACACAGCATTAAGACACAGATCTGGGGTCATGGTAGGGAGAAAGCTCATTGTCTCCCTGATGGCCACCAGGAGTTGACTCGACTGTCATTCTGTGGACATCCAGGAATGTCTAGAGCTATTCTTGAGGTAGAGTTTCAACAGCAAAGCTCAACAGAACGCACGGTGAAAAGTAATCATGACAAAATTATATGGTGATATTATCAAATTTTAGCATGTGGATAATGTCATGTTATCAGGATTGAAGAGGGATCCTTAGAAATGGGACCAAACCTTGAAATTCTCTTAGAGAACTACATGTTATATAGAAATATACTTAATAGAAGAAGAAGGAAAATGGCTAGGTGACAAAAACCCGCCCAACTCTTGCCAGTTTCAGTAAGTTGCCACAAAGACCTAAGCCAGGCAACAGGGTGAATCCAGTTAGTATTTCTGCTTAGGAGTGGGGAACATCAACTCGAGAACGGTGGAAAGTTCTCACGCTTGTTTCCATGCTGTTTGCATGTCCTGATGAGCACCCAAAACCAGAATTGCCCAGTCCTTGCTACTCACTGGGGTCCCTGGCACGGGCTGTTAGATTGAGATGATGGGATTTGTTGAATGTATCCAGCTGGGCACATAGATATCTGGTCTAATACTGATATTTTGTTGTGGTTTTGAAAAGGCTCATTGAAACCTAGGCTTTGAAGTGTGTCACTTTGCATCACTCAGTGACTTTGTGACCAGGAGGTCCTTGCTCGGTGGATGCAGGGTTACCATAAGGTTAGAGTCTTGTTTCCATGTTGACACTCCTGGGTCCATCTTCATGGGGCTCCATGGGATTCTGACTTGTAGCAGAGCTCTGGGCCTGCTTGTGGCACTTGGTTGAGCAGATGTTGTATATGCTTCTTATTAGAAAAATGCCAGCAATGACTGCAAAATAACTCCCATAAACTAAAAACTAGAGAAGAACAAATAGAATTAATTATACACACACAAAATATGACTATGTGATTGAGAACACATAGAGATGCTATTGATTTGCTTGGATTATGGGATAACTAAGATCCATGATCTTAATAGGGGTCATTTTAGATTTGCACAATACTTTCTTCTATCTTAGAAGAATCAGGTACAAACATGTAAGAAATGTTGTAACTAGAGGGACCAGGGTGGCTCAGTCTGTTAAATGTCTCATGATCTCATGGTTTGTGAGTTCAAGCCCCGTGTAGGGCTCTGTGCTGACAGCGCAGAGCCTGGAGCCTGCTTCGGATTCTGTGTCTCCCTCTCTCTCTTCCCCTCCCCCATTTGTGCTCTCTCTTTTTCAAAAATAAATAAATGTTAAAAAAATAAAACTAAAAGAAATGCAGTAGCTAAGAGAGTGGGTTTTAGAGCCAAGGTTGCTTGGGTTCAAACTCCAGCTGAGATTACAATAGTGAAAAGAATCACTAAATCCCACAGACATGGATATGTTTGCAAGAGAGTGCAGTGTTATATGTAGTGTCTCCAAGAGTGAGCTGTAGATAATGAGGTTACTTCCTACATGCCTTATCCCTGCCTTTTCCAAGTCCATATGTAAAATGTGAGGTCGGACTGATTTCAAGTACTTCTGTGGAGTCAGGAAAAGAAACTGAGCTCTGAAGCCGTGTAACATTCTTAGTTGAATCCCCTAAACCTTGGGGCAGGATAATGGGAGAAAGAGCAGACATATGGGGGGCATGATGAGACGTTAGGGGGCACAGGCAAGTGCTGATTATGATGACTGCTGAGAACCTACTTTGTGTTACAGTAAGATAATTAAGACATTGCTTATTTAAAAATTTAGCTAAGCAAGTCAAGAATTAAGTATTGGCAGTGGTGAGGTTGAAAAAACCCTTTGAGATTACCCAGTGATTCCACATTCCCCCCTCAACGACCTGAGGAGGAAAACAGCAGTATTGCAGTTTACCTGAATGCTGATTGGCAGGTTGAGTCCTTTCTGATCTACTACAATCACTGTCATAATGGTCTGGATCACCAGGGCAATGAAGGTATTCATTCCAAACACCAAGGCATAGCGTTCCACGCTCAGATTAACTGCAATCTGAAATCTATCATGAAACGTTGAATTACATTTTTTGAAACAAAACACGCATGGGATTTTTACCTTTGAAAGACAGAAACTGAAGATAAACATGATATCTTGTTACCAGTACGTTTTGTCTAAATCTCCTCTAGTTTAGACAAACAGGTAGAGCAAAGAAAGGGAATGAAAACATATAGATGAAGGCCAACTGGAAATACGATTGAAGGAAATATGACAAAATTCCTCCTCTCCAATTTAATGCCTCCGGAAATTACACTGAAATGTTCTAAGTTCTCACAACCCGAGAATATTCGACGCTATCTGAGTTTAGATACCTTTCACAGCGAATTTTCGTGAAAGTGTAAGCAACGCCCAATCTATGGAATCATTTGGAGAGGTATTCTTTTTATTGTCGATTGTATTAATAGTTCCACATTTTTGCAGGTGAATGAATTATTTATTCTTTGGAAGATCAGATCATGCCTGGCTATGCAGTTGAGTGAATCTGTAATTTATTTCTGATAATTATATAGAGTTGGACATCTTAAAACTCATGAATGAGTGGCAAATGTATGTTACTGAGAGCTGTCCTTTGGAACAAAGGTGAAAGATTTTGGGTTTGCAATATTCTTAAAATAAAAAGAAGTAATGTAATTTTACCTGAACAATGTCCTCACATTAATAAAAGAAACTTAAGTGACATGAGCTTGATTCATTGAACTGACATATTTCCATGAAAAAAGTAAACTTATTCTCTTTCTTTTGTTCCATGATCTTTTCCCAGGGGGCTTATATTTCTATGTTTCATCAACTGCGTATCAAATATTTTTCACATATTAAAAACCAAAACTTAATACAGTGCTTGGTTCTATTTCTTTCCTGTGATTTGAAATTCAAATGTTTCTTATCTCTTTGGTTAATGTCAAAGCACATTTCCTATAGTCAGCCTTCTCTGCACTTCTATATGGAACAAAACATTTTTTACTGTTAAAAAAAAGATTTCTGGGATATACAGTTTCTTAGAATTGTTGTATTTACTTCTTTTTTTCAAAATACAACTTTTTATAACTTGCTGAGTATACTTTGCTTCACACAAAGGTATATGCCTACCATTACACAACTAAATGAAACTAGTGATGAAATCTACATGTGATCATTCAAAACCAGATTGCACCATGTCCCGTGATGGCAAAAGGCTTGAAATAAAAATCACAACCTGATGGTGTATCATTGCTTTTGGCTGATGAATGCACAGAACTTTTTTTTTTCTTTGATGACTAATCTTAGTAACATTTAGAGGGGAAATAGTTAAATGAAAACCTGGCTTAATTGTGTCCAAATTAATATGTAATCAACATTTAATACTGCAAGTGATTCAAATCTTTCTGAAATTCTGCAAGGAACTGTAGAAAGGCAACAGAAGAGAGAATCTGGTGTGGGTGTAGGCGTGGAGAGACACAGCTGGTAATACTTACGCTGCGATGGTTATAAGAAGCATATAGCTGGTTTTGAATATCAAATAGCCAGCATAGCATGCCCAGATGTTGGTTGTGGAATGCATGAGAAACAGAGATCCTGCGCTAATGGTGGAGAAGATCGCTAGAGCCAGCTCTCCCAGGAGATCCCAGTTGACTTTCACAAAGCCCACTGCAAAGGCAGCCATGGCTCCTGAAAAAGAAACATTAAGGGAGATCCAACACATTGACTTTACACACGGGATAAGTCAACGTGCTCTCTTGAAACATCCATAGGTAAATGTACAAGATGAATATATGGCTTTCACAAAAATAGCGTGAGCCACCTAAATGTGGATTTATCTTTTTCTCAACCATGCTTTCTTTTGGCTTCTCCCTTTACCTCTTATTCTTCCAATCGGTTTTAATTAGTATCTGCTGTATGCCATGTACTGTACCATGTAGAGGGGCCAGAAAGGTTCTTTACCAGGGCAGACTGGGGAGAAATGATACTTAACCCAGTCACGTGCTACAACATGTGAGGGGCAAAGATAGAGAAGGATGAGACAGCTGCGTGGGTAGTAGACCTGGCTCATCCACACGTGCCTTTCTTTATCGTTTTTTTATTGTAAAGTTTTTCAATGGGTAACAGATGGGTTGCAGTGAGTGGAACATTTTTGTCTTTATTAGTAATCTTTATCTTTTAGTCTCTATCTCAATGTCTTTGAGATCTGGCCTCATTTGGGTGAACTCTGTATTGACTTACAGAGTTTAAAAGATTGAATAATTGGGGTGCCTGGGTGGCTCAGTCAGTTAAGCATCTGACTCTTGATTTTGGCTCAGGTCATGATCTCATGGTTCATGGGATTGAGCCTTGTGTCGGGATTCTGTGATTCGGGCTCAGTGCTGAGCGTGGAGTCCACTTGGGATTCTCTCTCTTCCTCACTCTGTCCTGGCCCCTGCTTGGACTCAAGTGTGCTCTCTTTCTCAAAATAAATAAGTAAACTTTATTAAAATAGATTAATAATTGACAGTAACTAGGGTTAGTACTTATAGTTCTCTTTAACAAAATGAAAGGTATTTATATTTCAAATTACTAACATTTGATTAATCCACTCTCCACATGTGATCCAGGAAAGAACCAGTGCTACAAAGGAAATAAAATTGTTTTTTCCCCTAGAACTTGGAACATAGGAGAAATCATTTCAATAAACCAATTCCAGTGCAGTTCTGATTTGCAAGAGTTAAGATGAAGCCTCCCAAAAGAGAGACAATAAGAGAATGGACACTACATGAGTTTTTTGACTTTTTTTTTTTTAATAAACGAGGGTGTGGAAATCTCTTACTTCCTAGAAAATATCCTTAAAGTCTCAGTTGAATTTAAGTTTCCATTTACCAGGATATAAATATTTATTGTAAACTTCAAAGGCAGATTTCCTTCTGACATTAGAATCATGACTCTCACATATACCCCACTTCTCATTTAGATCTCTTAGGAAAGCTACTTTTGGAGATTTTTGGTGTCAAACCTAAAATGGCTAAAGTTGAGCATGAGCTGATTAAATTCTTTATTAACAAAATTCTTTCACTGGTAATCCAGAAGTCTCAACAGTTTCATCCATTTTCTAAAATAATAAAAACTACTTACTTATATACAAGGCGAGTATTTTCCTTTTGATATTAAAAACAATCCTGGAAGAACATGGGGCATTATTAACACCTTTCCTGGTGATGAAATGGAATCTTGGGAATTTGGCTAGAATTTAATCATTTGATGCATAATCCTGAGCTCTTGAGTTACTTGTTGTAAGTCTACCACATTAAATAAAAGTGTCATGGTCCTCTTTTTCTTTTTATCTCCTGTACCTTCCATTCCGAAAGAGAGAGAGAGAGAAAAAGAGAGAGAGAGAGAGAGAGATATTGAGAGAGAGAGAAGGTTAATATGCCTTCTGAACAGAACGACCATGGATTTGAGTTTAGCAACTGGAGATATAAACTTAATGGGGGTGGTCCATCAAAGGAAAATAAATCAATGTTTCCTTACCTCCAAAGGTTGCAATAGCTTCTACTGCCCCATTATAGATGAATGAATTTTGGGATGGCGCCTTGTAATCCCACAGGATTTGAACATAGTTCAAAATTTGGTTAAAACCTGCTGTGGAAAAGGCCCACCACAGGGACCAGTAAACAAGATGCTTTGAGGAGTAACAACCCTTCAAATCTTGGAACCACTGCACAAAAACACTCAAAACTACATTTCCTGGCAATGGCTTTTTCAACCGCTGATTATCCAGGGTCCCCGAAATGGTGGGTATTTCTGAAGTGGGTTTCTCTTCACCACCTGGTGTGTTAACCTTGTAAGTTCCATCTAACACTGCAGCATTGTTTGGTGGTTTCTGTACTTCTTTGCTGGGTGTTACATGAAAAAACATGCTCTTCTCAGGCATCGGTAGGAAAAGTGAGGAAAGAAAGGCCACGGAGACGGAGATCAAGGATATGACGTTGAGATAAAAGTATGAAAGGCTGGCCAAGGATACCAGGAGCTGGGCCAGCACCGAGGCCGCCGTGTAAGCCACCAGGGTGACACTCCTGCAGTAGCCACTCACTTTCTGGTAGTGCTCTGGGCTGACCACACTGTAAATATAGGCATAGTAGGCCACCTCGGTGGCAGTGACCATCCCATAGAAGAACTCTACAACCTGCATGACCTTCACTCCCTGGCCAAACAGGAGAAGCAGCCAGGTGATGATGAAGCTGATCCCTTGTAGGATGATGACTGGCTTGTAGCGGACGTAATCGGTGAGGATGAACACCGGGAGCAGCAGGGCCAGGTAAGAGTATGTCCAAATGGGAAGGATCTCGTTTGTGATCTGTGAGGTTGAAAGACAGATCATGTGACGATGAAGCACCAGGAGGTGAAAGAGATACCTTTTAAGTTAGTACATTGCGATGGTACAGGCTGCTCGCCCAGTATCAAATTCTGCCTCCAGTTGGATAGGATAGTCTCCATATTAGGGAAGAGCACAATGGAAAACTGATTTTCGAGGAAAAGACAGCTCCTTCCCCTTCTCTAAAATAAAACCAATTTATAAATGTATTCGAATCCCAACAGAATATATGTGCTTAATGTGCAATCTGAACTCTTTTAAAATACATTTAAGTTGAATTAATTAACAATTGTTCAACGGACCCTTTTGGGGTTTTCAGGATCTTAAAATACATCGTTCTCTTCTTGTTCAAAGGTTTTAACATAGACAAAGTGGCTATTATGTTAGAAGCATCGAACAACGTTTAAAAATTGTTTTTGATGCTTGTTTATTTTTGACAGAGACAGAGCACGAGTGGGGGAGGGGCAGAGAGAGAGTGGGAGACACAGAATCTGAAGCAGGCTCCAGGCTCCTAACTTGTTAGCACAGAGCCTGACATGGGGCTTGAACATATGGACTGCAAGATCATGACCTGAGCCGAAGTTGGATGCTCAAGTGACTGAGCCACTCTGGTGCCCCAGAATTGAAGAGCTTTTATGTTTATCTGATCCATCACCATGTCATGAATATCCACAGTCTGATGAGCACACGTGAAGACAGTGAAGAGTCAATAACGTTACAGAATTACAAAGTGGGAACAAGTAGTGCACAGAATTTTCTTCCTGGCCAAATTTACTGGGCTCCCAAACCCTCTTCCCTCCCAATTCTACTGGTTAAACTCTGCTTGCTCAATTCAGGCCTCAATTTGATGTGGGCATCACCTGGCTGTAGTCAGAAATGCAGGAGACCTCATTGATCATTCAAAGAAAGAAAGGACTGGGGCGCCTGGGTGGTTCAGTCGGTTAAGCCTCTGACTTCGGCTCAGGTCAGTTCTCACGTTCGTGGGTTCGAGCCTGCATCAGGCTAACAGCTCAGAGCCTGGAGCCGGCTTCCGGTTCTGTGTCTCCTTCTCTCTCTACCCCTCCCCCTCTCATGCTCTGTCTCTCTCTGTCTCAAAAATAAGTAAAACATTAAAAAAAAAAAAAGAAAGAAAGGACTGACCTAAGGAGTTGATCTTGGGGCAGGATGGGTGTGGTGGCGTTGGTGGCTCAGTCACACCCGCCTTTGTCCTGCACCTCTGGTGTCTACAGCAACCTCCTTGGGTCCCAAGGTCAATGAAGAGGAAAAGTTCAGTGATTTGAAAGGCTAGTGGGACTGAGTGGCATCTCTGAGTGCATTAACTGGTGCATTAACTGGTCCATGGTGGTCACAGAAGCAGCCCCCACCGGTTCACTGGCTGATTTTGGACCTTTGTCCTTTGTTTTATCTTAGTCATGACATCTGACATCTGGAAAAAACCGGAAACAGAGTTGCCCCTAAGTGATTTTACATCATCCCGCAATAAGTTTGCTCTTCTGTCCTTAGGACCTCACCCCTAAATTAAGTAGCATCGACTGGGCTTCTAGGTGGAACCGCACACCCTGCAGTGTTTCTCCTGGCTACGGCTGGAGGTTATAAAACCGGGCCTGGTAGTGCTCTCGCTGGGTGAGTGCACTTTCTTGTTGCACTTGTCATGAAAAGGGAGGCAAATCTTTTAAGTAAGAGAATTTGACCTTCAGGGGAAACTAAAACTGGGAGATAAAGCTGTTAATGTCTCACCTTCTGGTAAATAGGTTACAAGACTGAGGAAGTGTCCTACAGAATTGATACCATTCTTTATGCGATCTTGCTCAGACCTTCGGCAGCCTAAGAGTTTATCAGGACTAGATCCTGTGCCTGGCAGAGATTTTACTTTAGGATTAGGCTAACAGAATCAATTGAGACCTGAAAATTAGCATGCATTGAGACTAATGGTAGGACTCTACAGAAGTTAAAATAGTGTTTACACATAGAGTGTGTTTTGATTTCCCATTTTGCAAGTGTGAGGAGGAAAGAGTAGTTTGAATAATTGTACTAAATGACAAATACCATGAAGATAGAATCCCTGAGGTCACTGTGTTAGTGTCTCTAGTTGAAAGAAACCTTAACCCCCAAGTCTTGTTCAGATGCTGTAAAATCAAACCACGTTTGGATGTGTATATGTATTAGTTTACCTCTGAGCTGGTCAGGTTTTTATCTGGTCCAGATAAATATGGGATTAGGAAGGGTTCTGAGGGTCTCATCATGGAGAAAAATCCAAATAAGCACAGGATCACAGTGGGATAAATCCAGGAATGGCTCGGTGAAGTTTTGAAACAACTCATTGCTGTTCAAATGGAAACAAAGCCAAAATTAGCCAATGTTTAATCATTTTTGGTATCTTGGACATAAAGAATAAGGGACTGTTAAACATTTTGTGAAAGGATACGTTTCATCTGTCTGTAGTTGAAATGGAAGGGGTGAACAATGAATAGTGTTCTCAAATATTCCTTAGGGGCGCTAGTTAAACCCTCCTTTGTCAACGGGCCTGTTGGTCATTATTGTGGGACAGGGTCACACTTCCCTAGTACTCTCCAACCACAAACATGATAACGAGTAGTTGCTAATAAATGGTAAACAATGGGTTAATTAATGTTTGCAAGTAAGTAAAACATGGGGTGGTGAATTACTGGTGTCCACGTGGTAGGTCAAGTAACTTTAGGAGGTCAAATCCATTTAGCTGATCAAATTACTATGAATCTGCCCACTATATTTTGCACCACGACCATGAAATCTTTAACACACTGAATGACATGTGATCATTTATGCATTTATCTCTCCATTAGACTATCATTCAATTAATGTTGTGCTTGACACATAATGGACATCCAAGATACCTTTACGAGGTGTCTCCAATCTGAGAATTTGTAATTCTTCCGCTAAAAAATTAAACCAGGTACAGACCTGACTGGCCATTTTCTCTCATGTTTCCCCCCTTTTCCAGGTTGATGCTGACTCTATGTTGGAAATGAAAGGCATCACTTTGTGGACTGTTATTCCACTTTTCATTATGATGGGGTCCATTTCTTGTCTCAGTCTGCAGCTTCACACTCCTCAGTGGGGCAGGCAGCTCACTAATGGTTTATACTTTTTTCCTAACCCACAAATAAGATTGCTTGAAGTTCAAACTTCAGACAAAAAGCTCAATGGAGTATCTGCAATAGGAAAATCCCTTCATTCCTTCCTAGTTTGGATCAAGCTCTACTTACAAAGTATATACATTTTTGGTGGCTGTGGATGGGGTTAAGTTCTTTGAGATAATTTATAGAAAGGAAACTAACTTCTTGTGAATATGATGCTTTTCTGCATATTATCTAATTAAGTCCTGATAATAACCACCATAAATATACACTGTTTCTCCAAATTCCAAGGTGAGCCTATGGGAGATCCAAGGTGTCTTACAACTGGCTTCAAACCACACGGTCAAGATTTGAATTCAGATCTCCCTGACTTCCATCTGCTCCACTCTGTCTCATTCTGGGGGTCCTTTTTCACTCAGCTGCTGGTAGTAATCTAATGACAATGTCCTCTTGCAGTGACGGGAGAAAGTGTTTTCATGAACACATTCATCTTAAAGATTATGACTTCCCAGGTCAACTGCAGTTTGAACGAGGACCCAAGAGAGGCAAAGTAATTCTCACTCCAGAAGAGCAAGTCACTGAGTGGAATTCTAGGGATCCAGGAAGAGGAACTTTGCTAGGGGTTAGGGAGGTGGAGAGAGCTTACTGGGTCACCCCATCTTTTCATAAGGTGACCCCAGACCACAGCATAGTTCCTACCTTGAGCTAAATGAGTGAACCACTGTCCACTTACATCAACAAAACCCTTGATGAAGCAGTACAGAGACAATGGAAATCAAAATTTGGATGGGATTTTGATCAGCAATGCGGATAAGGTGAAAATTTTGCCAAGAGCATACTGGATTTGACTACCCTTAGCCCTCAATGCTTGGGATTTATCTCTTCCTGGGTGGTTGCTAGAAACATCGGCGAACTGCTGGAGCCTTCTTTTTTTGTTTTTTGTTTTTGTTTTTTAATATTTTTTATTTATTTTTGAGAGACAGAAAGAGACAGCATGAGCAGAGGAGGGTCAGAGAGAGAGGGAGACACAGAATTCGAGGCACGCTCCAGGCTTTGAGCTAGCTGTCAGCACAGAGCCCAACGTGGGGCTTGAACCCATGAACCGTGAGATCATGATCTGAGCTGAAGCCGGACGCTGAACTGACTGAGCCACCCAGGCACCCCTAAAGCCTTCTTTTTTTGTAAGTAATGTTCTCATAGAAAAGTCTAAAAGTCTATCAGGGATTCTTGAAGTCAGCCTGTCTTTCAAAGGGTGGTCTTAATGGGGTAACATCTACAGACTCTACATCAAGAACATTCTCTCCATCTATGCTGACCATGTATTGTCCACTACAAGTCATCATCTTCATCTTCTACATGCATCTCAGAGAACTAGCACTACTCTCCTGGCTCCCCGGGCTGTTAAGAGTTCTCTGGATCATCTGTCCCTTCATCTCTTAACTCTTCTCTTTCACTACCCAGCTGGATTTGGTGAGGGAAGTCACACAGGAAAAGACAGTCTATGGCCCAGTACAGTGTAAGCAGGAAAGCAGGGTGTTCTGTTTGGTTGGTTCATTGCTCTAAGCCTAGTGCCTAGAACTGAGTGTCCAACACATGGTATGTCTTGCAGAAGACAAATCTCACTACTGAGAACTAGTAAAGATGTGTCCACTTTTCCAGAGTGTACTGCTAGCTGCATCAGGTAAAGGTGCAGGAGGTCCCTAGTTCTACAAGTACCTCGCAGTTTCGTTGTGCATCTGTAAAATGCGGGTAATGATCCTAATACGTGTGTGGGCTCTCCATGAGCATCAAGTGCCTTGGTATCTGGAAAGGATGTGGTGCCATGTTGGGCATAGAGTTGCTGCTCAAACGCAAGGCTCTTTTCTTCCCTTTGCTCTTTTCAGGTTGGAGGATCCATGGGGATTCTGGCTTAATGAGGAGACAAGGAGGGAAGGTGTCTGACCTTAGCTGGAAATAACAGAGCAATATCTAGGGGGCTCACACCTGCATGTTAGGATGCTGAGCTTCCTTTCCTCACTCTTTTTCAAGCCTCTGCCCCACAGAAACAAACACATGTTCCAAAGGTTTTCTGCCAGAGGAAATAGGAAAAGGCATCTAACCAAACATTAGCAGGAATCCATTAACCAACAAGGTCTGGGCAAAGGGGCTCAAGTTTCCTGGTTTAATGGCGACAGGAGCTGCCAGACCTTTAACAAGGACACATCTTCAGCCCTCAGGGCTACAGCCATTGTCACTGCTGCTGGGAAACTTCTCAGAGGCGAATGTCTGGCTGTTCTTTCACTTTCCCCGGCCCCAAAGTCTTTTTGTCTAGCACTAGCTTCATTTCGTAGTCCTTTCCTATGCCGGCCAGTTAACAAAGACTGTGTAAACTTGACTGGCATATCAGACCCCCTGCGAGCTGGGTGAAAATACGGACTCGCTCACTAATGTGTGGGTCCGTAGGTTTGGGGGGTCTGGGCATCTGTATTTATACATAGAATGATTCTGACACAGGAGTCCCAAGGACCACTTGTCTCTTACCCAAATCCCCAGGGAACCTGGCTCCATGTCACAGCCTTGGATCTTAACAGGGTGGAGGGGGAAGTGGATGGAAATCATCCAGGGAGTTTTGCAAAACTACACGTGGACAGACATGAGACCCTGAAATTCTTTTCTGGTTCTCTAGGGCCTCAAGAGTCCAGGACAGGTAGAAAAATCCTCAGGTGACTGTGATGTTTTGGAAATGCCTCTCACACTCTGTCTGCCTCAGCCCACCAGCCCTTTCACGTGCATACATCACTTCCTGTTTGTGACCCATTTTGTCCCATTCAGCCCAAATTCCAGCAGGGACCCTGGAGTGCCTGTATCTAGCACTGAATAAATAGCATGGTTCTGGCTCCTTCCATTATCACGGCACACAGATATGTATCTGAAATTCTCTAGCCCAGCATGACCTTTCACCCACCTTCTGAAGGCACTGATTTACTTTATCTTACTTAAGTAAGAGCCTGCGAATCGCATGGGTAAGATGACAATAACCTATCAGTACTGTTAGTTTACCTCCTGCTTTACACCAAGTATGGTACCTGTTATTGTATTAGACATTTAGTTATTGCCTCTAATCCTTAGAATGATCTTCATTATATACATTATATATATATTGATGTATAATTATTAGACTTTTATATAATATAACAATCATATGAAGTTATTATATAAATAATCATTATAATTATTAAACACGGGTCTGTGAAATAAATGTACTTATAATAATTGTATAATATATGATATAGATTTATTATATTTAATATTTTTAACTTTAAAAAAATGTTTATTTTTTTGAAAGAGAGTGCAAGCAGGGGAGGGGCAGAGAGAGAGGGAGACACAGGATCCAGGCTCTGAGCTGTCAGCACAGAGCCCGACGTGGGGGTCTAACCCACAAACTGCGAGATCCTAAACTGAGCCGAAGTCAGATACTTAACCAACTGAGCCCCCCAGGCACCCCTAATTCATTATATTTAATATTATGTGTTATACAGCTGACCCTTGAACAATAGGTTCGAACTGCTTGGGTCCACTTACAGGTGGAACCTTTTTTTTGATACAGTACAGTCCTGTAAATCTATTTCCTTTCCTTATGATTTTCTTCTCTAACTTACTTGATTGTAAGAATACAGTGTATAATATATATAATGTACAAAATCGGTGTTAATCTAACTGTTTTGTTAACGGTGAGGCTTCCAGCCAACAGTAGGCGATTAGTAGTTAAGTTTAAGAAGTTTATTACCTCAAAAGCTGATTACGTGCATTTTCAACTGTGCAGGGGGTTGGCATCCCGGATCCCCATGTTGTGCAAGGATCAGCTGTAATTACATATTTTTTATATGTCTCTAAAATGTCCCCAACTTAGACATGGAAATGGAGCCTCCTTATGGCTCTCGGTCTCTCAGCTAAGAAAGGTTGAGATTGAGTTCAGGGTCGGGTCCGTTGGTGCCAAGTTTACGTCTCCCCTCTACTCGGATGGGCAGGCGCCTCATACTTCTGTGGCGCCATCCTCACCTCCTGGGTGTTTTCCTCTCATTTCCTGGCCAGCTGTCCCCAGAGGCACTGTCAATGTGGCCCCTGGATTTCCAACCCAACGACCTAGGTATGGCCAAAATCCTTCTCTCCTACTGGAGAAACCTCTGGCTAATGGTCTCATGAAGTACTGGAAGTATTGATCACCACGTTTTATTTTTATTTTATTGAAGAGATGCTGCTCTTTTCTGGCATCAAGACAACTTAATGATACTCAGGTTAGACAGTCTGTAATTTTTATATCTGGAAAATTATCTTACTTTTCCCTTGACAATTTGTGAGGTAGATAGAGGAGATGGTATTGTCCTCATTGTATAGATGAGGTCATTGAGGGCCAGAGGCAGTAATGTCTGTGCAGGTTTTCACCTTTAATGAGCATTAGAGCCTGAATTTGTACTCGGTTTTTCCAATTCCAAGTTCAGCAATCTTACCCCGTGTGCCTGCTCAGCCCCTCAAGATTCCAATTCCTTGTTTGTTTTACAGTAGTGTTTTTCAGATGGGGGGGTCAAAAACATTCAGTGAGCTGTAAACAGAATTTGTTTTTTAATGTTGCAGAAAAATATATTAAAAAATCACAGTGCTCCACAGAGTGAGCCTATTTTTTTTCTGGACTTTGTTTGGGTTATCAACATATAAACATACAAAAATGATCAACCATATATTACATCTTTCTGTGGGATGTAGTCATGAGATTAAAAGTTGCAGAGGAGGGGATGCCTGGGTGGTTCAGCAGGTTAAGCATCTGACTTCGGCTCAGGTCAGGATTTCACAGTTCGTGAGTTTGAACCCTGCATCAAGCTCTCTGCTGTTAGCGCAGAGCCCACTTCAGATACCGTCTCCCTCTCTCTCTGCCCCTGCCCCACTCTCTCTCTCTCTCTCACACACACTCTCTCTCTCTGTCTCTCAAAAATAAATAAACAAACAAAAAAACCTTAAAAGAAGTTGCCGAGGAAAATACAGGACTAAATATTCAACATGTCCCTCATAAGCACACCTGTTAACATCATCATAGAACACCTGTTCCGTCTCAGAGGCCCGCAGGTTCACAGCAAAGCACCATCATGGAAAGGATGCTTTCCCATTCATTGATCATGAATTTTCACGCTGTATTAGTGTCCTCCCCCTAGAGAATACTCTACACTTTCCTTCGCTTCACTGACTCCAACTCAAGGTCATGAATTGGATTGATTTTCTGACTTGATGCTTCTGAAATCAAGATGTTGACCCTTCTCCTTTCTGCGCTTAAGCTAATCTTTCAAAAAGTTGCTCCTGCAGTAGTAATTCACACATATTTCTCATATGTTCCATTACCATTTTTAAAAGGCACAAGAACATTATTTTGGCAGTCGATGAAAAGAAAATACAACACAAGGACATTCTCCAAACAAAAGTCAGCTTATTGGACTATCGTGGCTTGAAATCTAGAGTGAAAATGCCAGTAATAACAAGAGAGGCGGAATGAATCAGCTGCTCTTTCTGGAGGACACTTGGGAGCAGTAGCTGAATCTACCACCAAACTTACCTGGGTTGGCGGGGCGCCGTGTAGGAAAGCGCTTCAGAGGGAGAGCTCTGAGTTGCTCTCCACAAGCAACAGCCGGTGGAAGAGGTTGCACTGAGCAAGCACTTCTGCTTCACTCCCAGGTACAGGGACTCCTCCCTCCCCTGCAGGGTGCAGTCTCCTTCTCTCCCTGCCCAGTAGACTAGAGAGCACTAACTTCTAACCAAGTTGCGCCATCTCCACAGTTGCATCACATCGCGGGGGCCCCAGTAGTAAATGGTCACGTGCACTGTTGGGGTTATCAGCCAGCACACCTGACCTTGCCTGAGCTCTGGAGACCACAGACAGCTTTGCATTGGGAAGAGACCCATCTAAACTATTTTGGAAATGATATGTTCCTCTCTCTTTCTGTTGGTAAGAAAAGAATGATTATTTTTCATTAAGATTCACCAGGGACCCTTCAGCCAAGTCTCTAGTCTCTTCTCTCATACTTTTAAAGGCCACCTCCCTTTCTTCAGGGTGAGTGGGATGCTGCAGCCTTCTTCAGAGGAACAAGCCCTGTGTTAGTGTATGTAAACCAACTTTGTTTTAAGGTGCTCATAGACTTTTCTCCATCTCCTAAAAAATGTAAGGTTTACTTGTGTTTCAGTGATGACCAGGTTGGACTGGGGTGGCTTCTCCCTACTTTTGTTTTCATCTGGCTCGGAACAATTTCTTTTTATGCATCTTCTTCCATGTTTCCAGTCTCTCGATATCAGAGTTCGTGTTTTTGTTTCCTCTTTCATTCCAATCATTAACACATTATTGACTTTTCGCCACTTCTACTGTTCTTTAACCACGTCTTTAAATCTTTCCAACTGGCTTTTTCATATGAATGTGCATAGTTTTACCAATAATCTCAAGTGTTCTTTGAATTATAATATTGTCCCTGAAACTCCCAATTTTCTTATATTGGCTGCAAAATAAGTTCTTTGTCATTATCATTCTATGGTCTGGCAAAAAGGAAACCTCTTTTTATTGTTCCCAGGATCCTATTTGGATTGAGTTGTGATGTAAATCTAGCACTCACATTTTCTGCTTGCTGAAGTCTACAGCCATCCACTTCGCTGTATTTCCTTCAGTTTGTTAGCTTATTGACTCATTGTGTGTACAAGACTTTTTCCATA
The DNA here is from genome assembly GCF_006229205.1 of Suricata suricatta. Taxonomy (NCBI): domain Eukaryota; kingdom Metazoa; phylum Chordata; class Mammalia; order Carnivora; family Herpestidae; genus Suricata; species Suricata suricatta. The sequence goes on along the minus strand of NC_043702.1, from coordinate 10,446,845 downwards.
TTTGGGCACACAAAAATTTTCATGTATTGTTCATCTATGCCATGGGGGATCAAATTGGGGCCATGTCAATGTGGACTTTATCCAAATTGCAAGCACTGTCAGTGTCCTGCTTCTGAAAGGGTAGACTATGCATGTGCACCTTTAAGTATAACTGTAAAAACTCTGTGGCCCCAAATATTTCTGAACTTATATTTCCATTTGCGTAGAACAGGCAACTATTAACAAGCAAAAACTTCAGACACTGGCACATGCTGGTGGGCATCCTGGCTCCTTGAGGAGTGGACTGGGTGGCCTTCCTAGCTAGGGGGACTCTAGGTGATTCTACTACCCACATCATGAAGATGGAATTCTCCTCCCACAGTCAAAGCTTTCAGAGCTGTGAGCTTGCTGAGGCAGGGGACAAGATGACCTAGTCAAAGTAAAGATCCTTCCCAAACCTGGTTTTGCAAAGGTTTCCTATAACAAAGAGCCTGGAGTATCAGGGACTTGGGTCAGTGGAAAGGCATCAATTTATCAGATCGTCTTTCATGCTTGTTTTGAAGATACTGCCAGAATGAACTGAGGTGCCAATAATTTAAGAGGAAACTATCCAGAATCCCTAGTCTCCACCCAACTAATGCCCAGTTCTCCCTACTAAACATTCTAGTCATCTCAGAGAGGGTACCTGAAAGGTCAACTAGCATCTGAAAATGGGCTGGCCTCATTTTCACATTATTCTGCAGAATGTTTACTGCAGTCCAAAGACCAATTTCAAATAACAGAGCATCAGACTGGTCATTTAAGATAACCATGAATCTTACAACCTCTAAATGCCAAAAGACTTGGGCAGTTAGTCCAGAGAGATGACATTTGCAAATGGTTTCAATCCCTAGGCTACAAAGCCCTTTTTAAAAACAGAGTTTGGGCTGGTATTTGTTACACTTTTCAAAAACCCACCTTTCAGGTTTTCAACACGCTGGAGCCCAGCCCCTCACCAGTCAGAAGCAAAGCCAAAGTTTGATTACTGAAAACTGAAATGTATGCTTTCACAGACAACAGAGTAGAACAACTAGTTATGCCTTTCAACCTGCTTACTACAAAAGTAGAAGAGAATATAGCTTTGAGTGAAACATCCAAATAAGGCAAGGAGCCATACACAGTATGCTTAAATCCAGGCAAGTTGATGCTGGGGGAAAATATGGGGAAATGATTCCAGGGAATTGCTTAATTACCATTGCTCTGTTGCAAAATCAGGATCGGAGGGTGGTTTTGCCCATTTCTAGGGAGCTAGTGTATTTTAACCTTCATCTTATTTCAAATGCACTCCACTGATCTCTACTTCACTCCATACACAAAACCAGATTTGATGTAATCAACTCAAGGAACCACAGAGTACTGTCTAGAAGAAAACAGATCTCTATGACATAGGGATTGGAAAGTGTATCACTGAAATGACAAATAGGACTCAACTTAAAGCAAATGAATTGATAAACTGGACTTCATCCAAATAATCATATCTACTTATCAAGTGATACCATCAGGAAAGTGGAAAAGAAAGCTACCGAGAACACTTTATGACCACTAGAAAGTTTAAGCACAGAAGGGCTAGCAAACTAAACATTGGCAAAAATTCAGAGCAGCTGAATTCATACACATTGCTTGTGGGAAAGTAAAATGCCACCAACAACTCTTTGGAAAACCATTTGGCAATCTATACAAGAAAATTCATATACTCACAATAGTGAAAAAACAGGAAGCAACCGAAATGTCTACTAAAAGGTAAATGAATAAACAATATTGTGTATTTAAGCAATGAATGTTGATTTAATCAGTAATAAAAAGGAATGAGCTATTGCAAAACCTTGGTGAACATTTAAAAAGTTATGCTCTGCCAAAGAATCCAGGCACAAAATTGTGATTCCATTAAGGTATATAAAGTCCTAATACCAGCAAAAAGTAATTTATAGTGATAGACACTGGATCAGTGGTTGCCTGGGGTGAGGGTCGGGGGAGACAGGGGAGGGACTTGCGGCAATAGAGCACAAGGGAACTTTCTGGAGTGATGGAGTATCCATATCTTGAGGAGATATAGATATGAATGTATACAATTATAAACACTCAAACTTAAAGTCCATATTTTGTTATATGTAAATTATATGGCAAGTAAAAACAAATACATCCTACTTCCCCTGCCCACCCCCCAATCTTTAAAACCATTTCATTGTGTGGGACTCTCCATAGTCCTGAACTTTGCTTATTGTTGTAAGCACTAAGGTTTTCCAAATTCTACCTGGGACAATCAGAAAACAGTATAGAATCTTTCAAATTGGGCCTGCCCTAGAAAATGTGGAATTGAAACAGTCCTCACAAATCAAAGCTAGAACAGACCAACAAACTTTACAAGTTTGGCTACATAAAACATTCTTCAAATTAAAACAGAAAGAATCAGAGTTACCTGTTCCTTTTGTGTCCTGAGTTTATTTCTTTCCAGAACGGAATCCAGTTTCCTGCCTTCAGATCCAACTCCAGCTCCTTCCTGATGCCCCCTGCTGGGAGTCCATGTCACAATGCCCACCCACCCCTCCTGGAGTCTGGAGTCTTCAGATCTGAGCTGTCAAGAGCAATGACTTTATACACCAAAGCCCACCCCCTCTAGATACGCTGGACCCCACCCTCTTCCGCAGACATTGTCTTTTGGAATCTCATTAGACAAGAAAGATTGAGAACCAGATCTTTATGGAACATAGACAATTAGGAAGTTAAATACATCAAAAACATTCTCCTGAAGGTTAGAACTAAAATAGTCTGGGGAGCCTGGGAGGCTCAGTCAGTTAAGCGTCCAACTCAGGTCATGATCTTGCAGTTATCGAGTTTGAGCCCCGTGTTGGGCTCTGTGCTGACAGCTCAGAGCCTGGAGCCTGCTTCAGATTCTGTCTCCCTCTCTCTCTGCCCTTGCCCGACTCATGCTCTGTCTTTTTCTCTCAAGAATAAATAAACATTAAAAATAAAAATTAAAAAAGACAAAAAATATTCTAACTTAGTTTCTCTAAAATTTTGTATTAAGTGACCTAGACTCTCAGAAAACCAAGAAGCCACCCCTCCCCCCCAAAACCCCAACAAACCATAACAGAAATCAACACTAGGGAATCTTTGCTGAAATGAAGCCCTCCACAGAGCTTCAAAGGGCGTGAATTAGATCCACGTATTCAATATGCAGACCAGGATAGTTCTGCTTTCGGTCATAACCATTTCAAGAGTAGATACAAGTGATCTTTAAAACGCAGGCTTCAGATTCCATTTTGTCTTATATGGCATCATTCCTTTTTGCAAATGTGTGAAACATTTGCTGATGAATTAATCAGCCCTTCCTAGGCTGTTTCTTCTCTGCATGTCTGCTGTTAGATCAATCTAGTCTCAAGGGCAGCTGGAGGGATGAAATTGGCAGGCAGCTGACATGGTAAGTCAGTCGACCATGTCTGGCTGCTGAAATGCCATGTGGGTAACTAGTCCAATGCCGTGTGGGCAACTAGCTGTGTGGACCCAGCTAGGGAAGAATTTGTGCTTCAAGGAAAAACGATTGCATAGTTTGAGCTATTTTACAACTATGTAAACTGTAGTAACCAATACCAATATGAAACAATTCTTGACTAAAAGACATGCAAATGAATACTATCCAATGAAGGGACAGACCTCTCTGCTCCCACCCCCATGGAAAACCAGTTTTACCTCTCAATATTACTGATCTACAAATATCCCCATTCTCTGGGGTCTCCTTTGATCGGGTTGCAATAGCATTACCAGTTTCCTCATGAATGAGTTAATGAAACTAACAAAAATTATCCTTTTCCGAAAACTATCTTTTAATTCTTATTACCATTCATCATTATCTCCAGCCTATCCAAAAAACTTCCAATTTATTCCTCTAAATCTAAATGAATTGCTAATAGTTGCTAATTAGTAATATAGTATTGAATGTTTGACATCTCACTGCAGATCTTCCTAGCTTTAGGCTTTTTTTTTCCTCCCTCTCTCTCTCCAGGTTTGGTGGCAGGTGTGGTTCGGTGGAAAGAGCATGACTTTGGAGTCTGAAGCTCAAGTTCCATCTCCCCCACCCTCTTCTCCCAACCCCATCCCTATTTGTGGCATATACTTATAACCTCCTCAAGTCTGCTCTTAAAATGTGGATAACCCGGGTGCCTGGGTGGCTCATTTGGTTAAGCCTCTGACTTTGGCTCAGGTCATGATCTCAACAGCTTGTGGGTTTGAGCCCCTCATCGGGCTCTGTGCTGATACAGATTCTGTGTCTCCCTCTCTCTTTCTGCCCTTCTCCCACTTGCGATCTCTGTTTCTCAAAAACAAACATTAAAAAAAATTTTTTTTTTTAATGTGGACGTCACACCCACCTCACACGGTTGTCTCAGGAACTGCTCAGTCTGGTTCTTGGCACACATTAGTTGCTCAATAAAGCTTCCTTCCCATCTGTCTCCGGCAAGCTACAGAGCAAATTCCACCAGAATGAACACAGTTTGGCACTCAGAGTTCAGAAAGAGTGATTTCAGAAAAGGTACACAGTAAATAACTTCACCTAATTTCATTTGAATATATATCCTTGAATTAGATTTACCTTGAGAAACCACTGATGATCTCTGACCAATAATGACGGAGCAAACAGTACTTTTGTCCTTTTCAGCTAGGGCTGAGACCCATTTGGAAGTTAGTTATGTTTGGGTCTATTTAAAAGCTGTGCCTTCATGAAAACGCCCCTTTAGCCTTAGGAGATACAAAGGTGTCCCAGTCTTGGTGAGTATTTTTAGAAAACATTCCTTTCACCCCTTCCTAACGTCAAGCACTCACTCCACAACCTCAAGCCGTTTGCATATTTATAGCAACAGCACTGACTTGCCAAATAATTGCTGTACGTGTTATTTCATGAATTAGGTATCCTTTCCAGAAATACTATTGTAAGGTACGGTTGTGTTTTCCTTGAATTTCAGGTGAGGTAGTCTCCACGGAGTGCCGGGCTCTGCCCTTCAAAGCCCTGTCTGTTTTCCTCACTGGGGCCTTTTCTCCATTCCTGGATTGGGCTTTAGATCCACTTCTGCCCTGAAGTTTCTTTTCGATTATAATCTGTGCCCGCGGGTGTAAGCACGGAGGATGCTGGCCCTTGACCAGAGTCGTGGTCTTAACTCAGTCTGCTTTGCGGACGGCTGAAAGGGGAGGTTCTCGCCAGACCCACGGGGGGCGAGCCTTCAGCACCCAGCTGGCAGGAGAGCGCAGGGGCCGCACGGGGCAGCCCGAGCCGCGCCCGGGAACCCCGGCGGGTCCCAACCCGCCGGCTGCGGCGCTGCGACGCGGGTCTCGCCCCCGCGGCCGAAACTGGGGAGGAGGGGAGGCCTAGGGGTGATGGGATTTGGGCCAGGAATCCGCTTCCCGCAGGTAGTCTTACCTGTAAGAGGGGGTTTCTGCTCGCCAAATCTCTCACATCTCGGGAGAACCAGCGCCCCCCCACCCCTGGCAGGCGGTCCCTGTGGATCCCGGCCGGGAGCTGGACATGGGGGCGGGGGCGCGAGCCTGCCACACACGGAGCCGCGAGGCCCCGCCCCCGCGTTTGGATATGCTAATTACAGCAGGAAACTCCGGAGTAAATCTGAAATCTGAGGCTGAGGGCCAGCTCACACTGGGTACCCTCTGTACCCGAAACGAGCAGCTTTTACAATAATACAAGTATTATCCTGATACATCAGTGTGATAAAGCAGAATGGACTGACTCCAGTGTCGATCTATTTACAGATGGACCCTTGCCAATAAATCCATTTATTCCCCCCCAAAACTTATGAGGGAGGTACAGCTTGGATGCCCATTCTACCGATGAAGAAAGTGAGGCAGAAGGCAGTGGGAATAGTAAACGGAGAAGTCTGGGCATCCCGGCTCCAGAGGTAATGTTTATAATCACTGTGTTATTTTATTTTACTTTATTTGTTAAGGTTGTGAGGTGGCGTGGTTTTCTTGCCCTTTGAGAATTTGAACAAATGGTTCAAATATTAAATAGTTTTTGTTAAGCGGAGGTTGTTTTAAAAAGCCATATGAAGTTCTCATTGATTAAATGGAAAAAAATATTTTTGTTATTTTTTGATAGAAATGGGAAACCCTCCTTGAAGATAAATACTGTTTGATTTCTAAGAACTACAACCAGGGGTGCCTGGGTGGCTCAGTCGGTTAAGCGTCCGGCTTCGGCTCAGGTCATGATCTCATGATCTCATGGTTTGTGGGTTTTGAGCCCCCCCCCCCCCCCATTGGGCTCTGTGCTGACAGCTAGCTCAGAGCCTGGAGCCTGCTTCAGAATCTGTATCTCCATCTCTCTCTGACCCTCCCCTGCTCGCGCTATTTCTCTCTGTCTCTAAAACAAAACAAAACAAAACAAAAACCCATAAGAACTACAACCAGAAATGAATTTGATTAAAAGTCCTCCAGGCATTTTGGGTCACTGTCCTGTTGGCTTGGATTTTTCTGTGATTTGCTGAAAATTGATTTATAAATTACCAAGATACACCTTAGGAATGAGAATTCTCTGCTCACTGTGGGACAGAATGCCCTTGTGCATTGACTGCCAGGCCCTGTCAGAGAACCCTGGAATTTTCTTAAAGGTCGAGGGTGTCACAATTTCCTCCCTACCTCTTGCCAAGAGAAGACCTCATTTTGGACCTTGAGTTTACTTCTGTGTTTCTCTGATAGCCCTTGGCCATAGTCTAAATCATAGAGAGATGATGAGGAATTCATTCATTTGAAGGGACATAAACATATTTGCTGATTAGGCGACATGAGGTCCAGATTTGGATCTGTATTAGCCAGTGGTGGGAGGGGTATGAGTCAGGTCATAGGTGATAAGAGACCGGCCATGTTGATAACTCTTGACTTGGGTGGTGGTTCTTAGGAATTTATTGTACTGTTCGCCACTCTGTTTGTGTTGGGCATTTTCCATACCAAAAAAGTTAAAAAAAATCATTTCTTCGTGAAGAAGCTATTTATTGATTATGTTATATACCAGACGCTGTTGTAGGTGCTTGAGATAGTGAACAAAAGAGGGAGAAATCTTTGTTTGTAGAATGCACATTTCAGTTGTGCATGGGGTGAAGCAGAAGGGACACCACAGGGCAAACAGGGTAAATCCCTGAATCTTACAGTAGTTTAGAAAGTTTTAGGTGCTCTGGAAAAGAAAAAAAAAGAACACAGAGTGGAGATCAGAGAAGCACATAGAATGATGGAGGAGAGGATTAGGGTCTCAACATGAGCGTGTTCATGGTGGGCAGACATATGTAGAAGATGTAAGGGACTTATGAGGAGGAGGTGAAACCCTGGAAGAGGAGAGTTTATTAGGGAGGACCAGGTGCTCAGTTGTGTCAAATGCCACTGGGATCCAAGGGAAAACACCCGTAGACAGTGGCAATTGCTCACTTGGCATTCTTACCCGGCACATGAATGGAGAGTCTCTTGTGTTGGGACTCAACAACATGGCTGCGATGACACATACAAAAAGTTGACACAGGTGCCACCAAGGACAGCTGACGTAGGATGCTGTTTTGTAATGAACTCTCTCCCTCTCAGACATCAACTCTTGGAAGGCAATGGCTTGTTTTTCCTTAGATCTCCAGTGCTTGGCTCACTACCTGGCCTCACCCAGCACTTATGTATCTGCTGAATGAAAGTGTGAGGAAAATGGACATAAAGCGATGGAGGGAAGCGATGACTGACCACGTGGGGCAGCCCAACACCTACCACCGGAATTCGGTTGCAAACACAGACATCAGGAGGGCTTCTGTAGGAAAACACAGGAATTTCCCCCTCAATGACACTGACGACCAAAAGTTGGGGTCCTACTCCTCCACCCCCGATTTCTATCTTTATTATAAAGTCCATTATAAGACAGCATACGACCGATCATCCATTTGTTGATTAGTCATTGCACTGGCCTTTGTCATGGGAAGGTACACATCTGTATAGAATGGAGAGACACATTAGAATAAGGAGATTTTCTTTTTTATTGAGAAAGAGTTGCTTTTTTTTTTCTTACAGAGACATAGAAATGGGAAGAAGTTAGTGAATGTACAGTAGAAAAGTTCATTAAAAGTAATTTTTTGAAGAAAAAGAAATCTTAGCTATCATGATTTCACTTTACCAAGCTTATAATAGGAATAGATTTTGGACACGGGTGGCCGTGTTTGTCGTGGTTATTCATCTTTCTTCCAAATGGAGACAGGATTACATAGATGACGGAGAATAGTTACCCGCTTCACGGTACCTTCTGGAAAAGACAGGGTGTGGAAATCGGTGTCGTCATGATACCACAATGAAGGGAAAGTGCCAAACCCTGAAACCTCAGAGCCCAGGGATGGCATGAGTAGCTCCAAGACAGCCGAGTACATAGAACAGGCGCAGGCAGGCAGGAAGGATGCAGGGAGGTCTTACCCAATGCTGCCCACTGTGAGAGAAGCCCCAAACAGCTCTAGCCCTGGGGTGGGGAGGGGGGAGGGGGAGAGGGCAGAGCTGAGCTGCTGCCTAGCAGCAGCACTGCTTCTTGCAGCAGCACTTCTGCTGACAGCAGCACTTCTGCTGACAGCAGCCCTTGCCGCAGCCACACGAGCTGCAGCCACACGAGCGGCGGCAGCAGCAGACCACGGGGGTGCTGCAGCAGCCCCCGCAGCAGCCGCAGCAGCAAGGGCAGCAGCTGGAGCAGCAGCCCACCCGGTAACACCTGCAGGTGGTGCAGCTGCCACAGCCGCTGCCGCAGCCGCCACCGCAGCCGCCGCAGCCGCTGCTGCAGCCGCCGCAGCCACTACTGCAGCCGCCGCAGCCTCCACAACTTCCGCAGCCACAGCACCCCATGGTGTCAGCAGAGAGGACTCAGCAGAGAGGAGGAGGGAGACTCAGGAGGTGAGGGAGGTCTATGCTGCCTTCTGCTGGGGGAGGGACTTATATACCCTTTTGGGATCCACCCCAGGGCAGGTGGCCACTTCCTTGTTGTGGTTTCCACCAGCTTCCCTGGCAGAACGTCACAAGACCCTGATTGTGTTTCCCCACTGAACACCTCTGACTTCATAGAATGGCTTGTTTTAACATTTACTTCTTTCTCAAGTTGTGCTTCTAATAAAACAATTCGTTTTCTAATGTGGAAGCAAAGCACCACCATTTGTCTCTTTTTACCTGTCAGAAGTTCGGAGGCTAGGGAGTCCAAGAGTTTTTCTCACTGACTTTCAGATTCACTCTGTCCTTGCCTCGTGGGTCAAAATATGGGAAAGTCACTTGGAAAGTTGGGGTTGGAGGGCTTGTGCTGATGTATTTCAGCACGATCTTCCCACTTGGGCTCATGACTCCCTGTGTTCTGTGCTCATGGGGTAGTGACTCCATGAGCCCAGAGAAAGCCTTGGTTCCTCTGTGACTCAATTTCCTTAGTTCGGCTTAAGTTATGTTCTACTTAATTTTTTAATTTATTTTTTAAAATTTATTTGTTTGAGAGAGACAGATACAGTGCAAGGGGGAGGGGGCAAAGAGAGTGGGAGAGAGAGAGAGAATCCCAAGCAGGCTTTGTGCTGACAAGCCTGACGTGGGTCTCAAACTCACCAAAACGTGAGTGAGATCACGACCTGAGCCGAAACTAAGAGTTGGACACTTAACCAACTTAGCCACCCAGGTGACCCCCTTATGATTTTCTTAATAATATTTTCTTCTCTCTGGCTTATTTTCAAATAAGAACATAGTATATAGTATACACAACATACAATACGTATTAATGTTTTATTTTATCATGAAGGTTTCTAGTCAACAGCAGGCTACCGGCAGTTAAGTTTTAGTGGAGTTAAAAAATTATATGTAGAGTTCTAAATGTATGGGGCTTTGATGTCCCAATCCTGCATTGTTCAAGGGTCAATTGTATATAATTTAATCTTGCCTAGATTAGTATTGTCACACCTAAAATAATGACAGCAAGATCTTGACTATGACTTATTGAGCTTCCCAGTAAATACAGAAAACTTACTTTGCCACTGTAGCGTCTACTTCTAGCTTTTCTAGGAGAAAAACTAACCACACATTTACAATATATAAGTCCACTCCAGGTCTTTATCATGTTTAACGTCAGTCAGCACAGTCCTCGGAGGTAAATGCCATTAGCAATTCAAGTTCAAAGGGATCAGGGTACATGCTGAGTGTCACATCTGGGGTCTGAGCCAGGATTCCAACTCAGCTCTGCCTCACTCTGGTGGAACAGAACAAAGGGATGATCATGTCCCTTCAGTTCTAAGATCTGCTCTGTTTGCTCAAAACCTACTGCTGAAATTTCCAGGCTCTATTTTACCTTTCAGTTATAGCTTTGAGATTTGACCTCACGAGCAGTGATGACAATGACATCTTATCATATTTAACATATGTTGTGTAGAACAATGGTTATTTGAGGTCCCTTTGTAGAAATGACTGCAATGGCTCACACCTGCTCAGTCACCCATTACTTCTGAAGATGCTCCTGTGTCTCCTTATCCTCAGGTCCCCTCTGCAAATGTCACCGTAGGTTGCAAGGCCTGGGGAAATGGCTCATGGCCTTTGTTTTCATGACCAAGCTTAATTTCTTGGTGTTTATTCATACTTTGTAATATACTGTAATTGGTCACTAGCAGAAATGATACTTAAAGGAAGATACCTCAGCACCACTCTCTTCCTCACCTGTGGCCTCTTGAAAGATTTCTGCTCTTACTCAAAGCTTGATAAAAACATTTTCTGTGTACCATCATTCCCCACAAAACATCACTCACTTCTTCTTTTCCACTTTTTCTACTTATTTCTGATGTCTTCATGTTGACAGATTATACACCCTTGTCTGTGTTCCTGCCCAGACTAAGCTCCTTGAAGTCTGCGATCATATTTATTTATATATTTTTCCATATTTATTTATATTTGCATCTCTGTATCATATTTATTTATATTCACTTCTCTGTATCACAGAAGTGAATTGATAAAGGGGCAGGCTGGTGAGAGTCGAGAATGGTACAATGGACTGAAGGTTCATATCTTCCCCAAATGCATATGCTAAAACCCTAACTCCCATTGGGATGGTACGAGCAGGTGGGGCCTTTGAGAGGTGTCGAGGTCATGAGGGTGCAGCCCTCATGAATGGGATTAGTCCCTTGTAAAGGGACCCTTGGGCGCTCCCTCATCCTCTTTCTACCTTGTGAAGATACATTGAGAAGTTTGCAGTTAGGAAGAAGGCTCTCACCAAAACCCACAACGCCAGCACCCTCATCTCAGACTTCCGGCCTTGGGAACTGTGAGTGTTGCTAAGTCACCAGTCTATGGTATTCAGTGAGAGCAACCTGGACTAAGACAGATATGGTGAGACAAAATAACGTGGGCCAAAGAAGAATCACACTAAAGGCTTCCAAAAGCAAGCAAACAAAAACAAAACCTAAAGAAGAAGTAGTAGGCCTTGAAAAAGGGGGGATCTTCTTGCCCCACCTGTAAGCAACAGGAACTGAGGGGGAGTGAGAGATGGGCTAAGCCCTAGGCCAAAGTTACAAGATGGCAGATTTGTCCCTGGAATTCTCCTGCTCTGTTTATGGCATCTTTCCTATTTCTTGGAGCATTGCCTTTCTATTCCCTGCAATTTAGGCCTCTTGGAAGCCCTTTTGAGTTCCCTGGGGTACAGTTGTATAAAAAGTTTATGTTCTGAGGCCCCTTTGCCTGGTCTCCTGTCTTTTCATCAATGTTTGTACATACAAGAGTCAGAAGGCAAGCCTGCTGATCCAACCAGGGCACGCCCCCAACCTTCCCCTCCCAAACATCTCTGGCATCTCTCCATATTTCTTTTCTTCCCCCCTCCCCCATGGCCATGGAGATGAAAGATGGAATGTTGAGTTGTGCTGACTAACAAAACAAGATAGGCTCACGTGGCTTGTGTGTGTGTGTGTGTGTGTGTGTGTGTGTGTGTGTGTGTGGTTTGCGCTTCCTACTCATTTATTTTTTAAAGTTTATTTGTTTATTTTGAGAGAGAGAGAGAGAGAGAGAGAAAATGCATGTGCAAGCAGGAGCGGGAGAGGGGCAGAGAGAGAGGGAGACACAGAATCTGAAGCAGGTTCCAGGCTCGGAGCTGTCAGCACAGAGCCCGACGTGGGGCTTGAATTCATGAACTGTGAGATCATGACCTGAGCTGAAGTCCAGTGGTCTTTCTACTTCATTTTTAAGAAGGGGCTGGGATTTCATTTGGTTGGCATCACTAGGCTTTCCTGTGGTGGTCTTACTACCGCCTTCCTGTGGTATTTGACATAAAAGAAACTGTGAGAGCACAAATTGATTCACTCCAATAGACATTTCTGGAGCACCAACTCCTCGCCAGCATGGCAGCTGGGCTGTGTAAGAGTGGGCCGGGCCCTCCTGGCTCCACTTGCCAGGAGAACAGCTACCCCGAATCCTCCACTCTTTCAGAATAATACGTCCCAGGAGTTCTCTCCAAATATGTAAAAGGAGAGGATTCCATGCAAAATACTTTTGCAGCCGTCAAGGGGCTATTTCTAAACTTGCATCCTTTGCCAGCGTGCTCTGGTGTGGAGTATTTCCCCTTATGTTTCTGTAGGGCTCTGGATCTCAAAGAGCGGGTGGCGATTCTGCCTCCTGAGGGACATTTTGGTAATGCCTGGAGACAGTTGAGAAAACTTTCCAAGCACTCAAATTCATTTTTTTGTTCTAATTAGGAAATGTCTTCATATTTTAAAAGTTTATTCATTTTGAGAGACAGAGAGAGAGAGAGAGAGCAAGAGAGAAAGAGAGAAATAGAGAGAGAGAGCACATGTGCCCAAGCAGCGGGAGGGTCTAAGAGAGAATCCCAAGACAGTGCAGAGTTCTATGAGGGGCTTGAACTCATGAACCATGACATCATGACCTGAGCTAACATCAAGAGTCAGACGCTTGGGGCGCCTGGGTGGCTCAGTCGGTTGGGCGTCCAACTTCAGCTCAGGTCATGATCTCACAGTTCATGGGTTCGAGCCCCGCATCAGGTCCTGTGCTGTCACAGCTCAGAGCCTGGAGCCTGCTTCAGATTCTGTGTGTCTGTCTCTCTCTGACCCTCCCCCATTCATGCTCTGTCTCTCTCTGTCTCAAAAAATAAATAAACTATAAAAAAAAAAAGCCAGACGCTTAACTGAGCCACCCACGCAGCCCAAAGACACGGCTTCTTATTTCAAATGCAATAGGAATCGTCCCAGGGAAAGAGGAGCCACTGCATTGATTTACTTGTGCTTTCTCGGCAGCGTCAGAAGGTGGAATGTCCCGCAGCCTTACTGACCACAGCTCTGCGCTAGGCAGTAGGAGCCTCACTCTGGTGAACCACGTCCGATGCGGGGACCAAGGCCGATTCTGCAGCAGGCCACGACTTTCAGCCAAACACTCCTTTTATTTTTCCAGTCTTTAGTAAGAGGCCTCCTGGGCTGTACACAGAAACAGTCCCCAGTAGTGTTCACCTGTTGCTCCAATGTCAGGTCAAGCATGGGACGTTGTGCTACGTGGGCCTTGACTGTGGACAGCAGCTTCTTTTCCATGGCTCCCAGGAGCCCTTGCCAGAATTTTTAGGGCATTTGACTTAGAAAAATAAACAAGTAATCTAATAAACCTAGCTGACATCACAAGAAGGGAAGTAATGAATATATGATGAGATTTTCCTGTGACAACTGAGCCAAATAGCAACAGGGAAGAGGTCATGTGTCATACTGTCCCCACACCCAGGGTTGGTATATAAGCCCCTCCCCCAGCAGAAGGCGGCATCCGACCCCCTTCCCTTCTCAGTCTCCCTCCTCCCGTCTCCGGAGTCCTCTCTGCTGACACCATGGGGTGCTGTGGCTGTGGAAGTTGTGGCGGCTGT
>NC_043702.1:10421598-10432872 GCF_006229205.1 Suricata suricatta | reverse complement strand
ACCTGCAGGTGCTACCGGGTGGGCTGCTGCTCCAGCTGCTGCCCCTGCTGCTGCGGCTGCTGCGGGGGCTGCTGCAGCACCCCCGTGGTCTGCTGCTGCCGCCGCTCGTGTGGCTGCAGCTCGTGTGGCTGCGGCAAGGGCTGCTGTCAGCAGAAGTGCTGCTGCCAGCAGAAGTGCTGCTGCAAGAAGCAGTGCTGCTGCTAGGCGGGCGGGCGGCTCGGCATCCGGGCGGGGGCTGCAGGTAAGATTTTCTTTCTTCCCGCCAGTCTGCCTGAATGTCACAGGGCAACATGACACTGGTTCTCCGGTGCCGAGTGTGATCTAGATCCCCTGGGCCCTGAGAGCCGGCCCCCAAATGAGAAACACCATCCCAATCATCCGTCCATCATCAAAGAAGGAGCCCAACAGAATGGAGTGAGGATTTTTTTTTAATGCTATGCTTTCTTGAAATGTTACTATTGAAATGTTTTATTCCTTTCCCCCTTTCCTGTGGCTTCTGCATCCTGAATTTCTTCTAGTTTCTGTTTCTGTAAACCTAAGACAATGATTTTTCTAATAAACCATGTAAAACTGGCATTCAGCATGTCACCAACATCTCCTCTCTTGTCCTTACTTGACGGTGTCTCACACAAAGATGCGATCACACCCATCCAAGTGAGTAAGATCCCTGGTGTGTGTTTGAGATGGGTTTGGGGTAAGTAAGGGATATAATCACTATTGATCCACCTTGGGATTCAACTTTTCTAACTGATTTTGATCTCCGTGTCTAGAGCCAGATGAAATTCAACACCAACAACGATGTGTATCTATTGAAGGTTTTTGGTTATTTCAGTGTGGTCTTATTTACAACCTAATATCTGATTGCATAATAATGAGAATTTTTATTCCATCAACAGTGCTAGTTAACTGTGTCTTTGGCACATTATAGTAAAAAAATGCTACTGTGGTCATAAGTGAATACATCTATTAGTAAAAGTTGTGAGTCTCCAAAACACTTTCTCCACACTGACTATATTCTGCCATATCTAAACATATAACAATTAAAATGTCACATTGGGGGGCTGAGGGGCTCAGTCAGTGACGCAACCGACTCTTGGTTTTGGGTCAGGTCATGGTCTCTCAGTTTCGAGAGTTTGAGCCCTGCACCAGGCTCTGTGCTGGCAGCAGGGAGCCAGCTTGGGAATCTTTGTCTTCCTCTCTCTCTGCTCCTCCCCCACTTGTGCTGTTGCTGTGTCTCTAAAAAGAAATAAATAAATTTTGAGGAGCGCCTGGGTGGTCCAGTCAGTTAAGCGTCCGACTTTGGCTCAAGTCATGATCTCACAGTTCATGGGTTCGAGACCTGCATTGGGCTCTCTGCTGACAGCTCAGAGCCTGGAGCCTGCTTCAGATTCTGTGTCTGCCTCTCTCTCTGACCCTCCCCTGCTCATGCTGTCTCTCTCTCTCTCAAAAATAAATGTGAAAAAACATTTAAAAAATTGTCACAATGAGTGGTTTTCAGACCACATGTCTCAGTGTCCCTTCAAGTGTGTGACATTGATCAACCCGCATTCAGGATGCAGCCCCTGTTCTATGAACTTAGCCTGAGACTTTTCTACAGAAATCTGTCTCTTGTTGAAAGCAAGAGCTGGAGATGGGGCAGAAGAGCATGTCTCAGTGCCTTGGCATCTGCTCAGGACTTGCACTTGATCTTAGCCAAAAGGCCGAGAAGCAATTGCTTAGCCCTTGCAAAGGTAATTTCCTCTCACTGCTTCATGACCCAGACCACAAGGCCTCTGGTCCTCTCTCCTTTCCATCTAGGAAGCACCCCCAGAGAGCACCGGAGATGCTTCACGAGGCTTGCTTGGGAAAGAACTTCAGGAGAGGTGGTCACCGGCAGCAGGGTGAAAAAAGCACACACCTTGTGAAGGGTCGGGAATGCTCCTGGAGAGAAGGTGTGCCAGGGTTCACAAGACTCAAGCAGAGGGGCACCAGAATGGCTCAGTTGGTTAAGTGTCCAACTTCAGCTCAGGTCATGATCTCGAGGTCCTTGGGTTCAAGCCCCGTGTCGGGCTCTGTGCTGACAGCTCAGAGCCTGGAGCCTGCTTTAGAGTCTGTATCTCCCTCTCTCTCTGCCCCTCCTCCTCTCATGCTCCATCTCTCTCAAAAGTAAAAATAAACATTAAAAAAAAAAGACTCAAGCAGAAATCGGCACTTAGGGCAGTTGAATGGCTCAGTTGGTTAAGCATCTATCTCTTGACTTTGGCTCAGGCCATGATGACCTGGTTAGTAAGTTCGAGCATCAGGCCCTGTGCTGATAGTGCAGAGCCTACTTGGGATTCTGTCTCTCTCCCTTTCTCTCTCCCCACCACCTCCTGCTTTCTCCCTATCTCTCTCTCATAAGCAATAAAAATAAACTTAAAAAAAAAAAAGAAATGAGCACCTCCTGCCTGGCCCAAGTCTGCTTTTTTAAAAATAGTTTTTTCTTTTTTCTTTTAAAGTTTATTTATGTATTTTGAGAGAGAGCGAGAGCATGAACATGGGAGGGGCAGAGAGAATGGGAGAGAGAGAGAATGCCAAGCAGACTCCACACTGACAGCGCCTGAGGTGGGGCTTGAACCCATGAACCACCTGAGCAGAAACCAAGAGTTGGATGCTTAACTGACAGAGCCATCCAGGCGTGTCCCACTCCCCTGCCCAAATCTGTTTTCAAATACATCTAGAAGACGATGGGAGACACTGCTTTCTGAGAGGCTTATTACTAATTACTGCCTGCCAGCCATCACACTGATACATGTGTCAAAGGAACCAGAAAATTCTATAATAGATGAATTTGCTCCGGCGTGTACCTGAAGATCAGCACCTCTGACAGACACGTCTGGGCATGGTAAGAGACACAAAAGTAATCAAGGGCTAACAGAGGGAGATTAGGTCTGAGTGATACAATGTTTACTTTGGAGGATAACAGCAAAACAAACAAAAAACTTGTACACCAGTAGCATGGTATTTTTATAGACATATTATATTTCCTGATTTTACAAGTATGTGTTGAGTGCCTAAATGTTCTAGACATTGTTCTATGCAACAAGAATACTTCAATGAAGTAGCTCCCAGTGGTAGGTTAGGTCATTGTAGCCTTCAGCCTTGCCTTCAGTGTCCTAGGTGCCTGAGGAGGGTGTGAGTTAGAAATGAGATCACCTGCCTTTCTGGGCAGAAGGATTCCTGTAAGCTGTGCCTTGAAAACTGACTGTGGGGAGGGGCTGGATGGGAGCGGCTCTCCCCCGGAGCCTGAGGAACTCTTGCTGGGGGGTGAGGAGGGGACCTAGACCTTTGGGTCAGGGGTGCAGGTGATGAGTGGGTTGGATTCTGCTGATGCCACCCTGTTTTGCGATCAATCGATCAATCGAGTAAGATAGGAGTCAAGGGGCGCCAATGTCTCTTTGATTTGGGTCACAGGCAGGAATTAAGTCACTGCCAAAGAGGATTAACCGGGAAGGTGTATCTGTAAGAAAAGCATTTTTTTGGGGGGCGGGTTACTGGTAGGAAGATCAAGAGTCTGGTTTTCAACTTGTGGATGCCTTCTAATATTTTGTTATTATAAACGATGCTGTAATGAATGTCCAACATAATCCACCCAGGCATAGGTTCAAATCCCAGGGGTCAAATCCCCTTTCTAAAGTTACGAGTTCTACAGTGACTTCACCTTTCTGGTCTCCTTGTTTCTTTTTAAAAACAATCTTTTTAATGTTTTTATTTGTTTTTGAGAAAGAGAGAGAGAGAGAGAGAGAGAGAGAGAGAGAGAGAGAGAGAGAGAGAGAGAGAGAGACAGCATGAGGAGGGGAGGGTCAGAGATAGAAGCAATCACAGGATGTGAAGACAGGCTCCAGGCTCTGAGCTGTCAGCACAGAGCCCGACGCGGGACTTGAACCCACGAACCATGCGATCATGACCTGAGTTGAAGTTGATGCTTAACTGACTGAGCCACCCACGCGCCCATGATCTTATTTCTAAAATGAAAATAATAATAATAATGATAATAATAAAGCTAACCAAAATGATTATTCTACAGATTAAATGAATCAGCGCCTAGCACAAAATAAGAACTTTCTGAATGTTAGCTATGCATTACATCCATTTTCCCTTCGGATATTTCCTTGGAGCAATTTCTCAAAGGTGGAATTACTAGATCTAACGTTCTCCACGTTTTGCTGATAAAAGTTAAAAATTTTCTCTCTGTAAAATGTTCATCGATTCTTCCCATTGACTCTGTATGATGCTTTCCTTATAGTCTGCAACCAACACTAGACATGACTAAACAGTATTTTGTTAATATAGCAGATGAGAAAAACTCTCGTTTTTCTCAATTATTAGTGAAGTCCACTGTAACAAAAATATATGTATTTTATATCATATACAAAAATATATACAATGAACTCCCATGATATGTAATGAACTCCCATGAATGCAGCTTCAACAATGATTAATTCATAGCCAATTACTTGGAGGCCAATTTGTAAGAATTAAAGTATAACTACAATACCATTGTCATGCCCAACAATTAACAGTAGTTTTTAATTCATTTCTCTTAGTAAGTAGTCATGCTCAAATTTTCACACATATCTTATTTTTAAAAACAGTTATCTAGTTAGGGTTCTGACAAGATTCATATATCCCTGCAACTGATTGAAGGGCTCATATGGTCTATTCCTTTTTTTTTTTTAAATTTGTTTTAATGTTTATTTATTTTTGAGAGAGAGAGTCAGAGACAGAGAGAGACAGAGAGAGAGAGGGAGAGAGAAAGCATGCTCTTGTGAGTGTACAAGTGTGGGAGGAGCAGAGAGAGAGGGAGACACAGAGAGCAGACTCCAGGCTCTGAGCTAACTGTCAGCACAGAGCCCGACACGGGGCTGGAACATACGAACCGTGAGATCATGACCTGAGCCAAAGCCTGATGCTTAACCGACTGAGCCCCCCAGGTGCCCCTATACGGTCTATTCTAGCCTGCAGTTGCCCTCATAGCCCGGTCCACCTTCTTGATTTGTCTTCAGTGTAACAGTAGTTTGGGACTGCACCCCCATGGAATCATTTAACACCCCAGATTTCCAGTAATCAGATCCACCTGCCAGGATTCAGTATTTAGTTTTGGACAAGCCTGCTTCATAGGTGGTGATAATTCTTCCATCAAGAGGCACATGATTCTATTTGTCTCACCTGTGTGACGTTGGATTCCATGATTAGTCACTACCTACAACCATGAATTCATTAGGGCTGGCTTTTCCTTCTTCTTTGTTACCTGGACTCCGTCTACAGAGAGGAATGTCCCCTTCTCTACTCTTTGGTTACTCTGAGGTACATTTTATTTCCAAAAGGCAGGACAGATACCTGATTCTCCCTCCCACCATTAAAAAAAATAGTTTCAAAATAATGTGTTAATTTTCCGGCATCTTCCAAAGATGACTAATGAGGTTTACTTTTTATTTCTTCTTGGTATTATTATGAACTCATGTATCTTAAAATATTTAATGTATCTCTGTACATTGTACTTACTGTTGTTTTCTGATGCTCAGAGTGTTTTCTCAATATAACTCCATTGTGATTTGTAGCTTCCTGTTTTCTAGAGTGACAAGGAACTCAGGGCTCATCTTGTCCATTTTATGAGCCCAACCAGGAATCACCCATTTTCCAAGGAGGGGCAGAGAGAGGGGGACAGAAGATCTGAAGTGGGCTCTGAGCTGACAGTCTGTCAGCAGCGAGCCTGATGCAGGACTTGAACTCACGAACCTCGAGATCATGACCTGAACTGAAGTCAGATGCTTAACCCACTGAGCCACCCAGGTGCCCCTATGGTTTTTTTTTAAAATAGTGATTTGTTCTTTGTACATTTTTTCCATATGGTCTGTAAGAACTCTTTACGTATGAAGATATTTATTCTTCCTCTGTCTGAGGAGCATATATAGTTTCCCTGGCTAAAAAAAATTGAGACTTTGTTTATTTTGAATTGTTGGCAGACATTTAAATGTTTTAGATGGTATGCAGGTGCCCTAGCAAATAGGTAATATTAGAACAATTACATATAATTAAATGTTACATTAGAAATCAGAATAAAGGCTATATATTTATAATAATCTCCATTTTGTCATATGAATACACAAAAAATAGCACCATGGCTACGAAAAGGGAAAGAGTAGATTAACAACGGACATCACATTAATTAGCCGATCACATCACCAGTAAGGGGTAAACCGGTATCACATTCTTCTCAATGCCATGTTCTGAGAGGGGAAAATCACCTGTGCAGTGCTCCTGCAAACTGCTTAACTTGAATTTAATCATGAGGGAACAAATACACAAATTCATTCTAAAGGTGATTTTGCAAAAACAACTTGCCAGGAGAAAAATAAAATGTTGCAGGCCAACTTAAATTACAT
The DNA here is from genome assembly GCF_006229205.1 of Suricata suricatta. NCBI lineage: Eukaryota > Metazoa > Chordata > Mammalia > Carnivora > Herpestidae > Suricata > Suricata suricatta. Next base: position 10,426,468 of record NC_043702.1, on the reverse strand, counting down.
AAGATATATCTTTGAACCCAGGTTGAAAAATTATTCAAAATGTCATTATAGGCGTGCCTAGGTTGCTCAGCTGGTTGACTATCCATCTCTCATCTTTATGTCAGGTCAAGATCTCACAGTCATGGGACTGAGTCACAAGTCAGGCTCCATGCTGGGCTCGAAGCCTGCTCAAGATTCTTCCCTCTCTCTCTGCCCCTCCCCCGCTCATGCTCTCAGTCTGTCAAAAAAAAAATAATTAAAAAAAGTCAATATAGGGGCGCCTGGGTGGCTCAGTCAGTTGAGCGTCCAACTTTGGCTCAGGTCATGATCTCGCAGTTTGTGGGTTTGAGCCCCGCATCGGGCTCTGTGCTAACAGCTAGCTCAGAGCCTGGAGCCTGCTTTGGATTCTGTGTCTCCCTCTCTCTCTGACCCTCCCCTGCTCGTGCTGTCTCTCTCTGTCTCTCAAAAATAAATAAAAGACATTAAAAATTTTTTTAAAGTCAATATAAATTATAAAACATCCTTGGGATCAAGAAATTGAAGATTGTATATTACATAGTAGCATGTATTACTATTAAGTTTCTTAAATATGAAAACTGTGTTGCAGTTTTATAGGAGAATATCCCTTTCGGGAAATACATGCTGATATTTTTAAGGGTAAAGTTTCATATTTGCAACCTACTCTCAAATGAGAGGGAGAGATAAAACTAAAACTGGCAAAATGTTGACCATAGCTGAGTGGCATAGAGGATCTTCTTGCAATATTTTCATGATTTCCCGTAGGTTTGCAATTCTCCAAAATAAAAATATTGGGTAAAACAAAAATAAGAATAGGGAAACAATGGAAGGAATTATAACAAAATGGTAAAAGTGGTTATTATCAGCAACGTTAACTTTCATTCATTCACCCTTGTAAGTTTCTGTATTTTGAAATTGTTAATAATGAATTTGCATTATTTGAAATTTGTAAAAAATATGTTTAAGAGAAAGAGAGAATTACCACTCTGTTTTCTTCATTTCTCTCTCTGAACATTTCATGTCAGTTTCCATGATCTGAAGTCACAGCAGTGACTTGTAAGTTACGGCGCAGTTCACGTCTCTCTTCCTCACAAATTTGGCAAAGCGCTCTTACCCAAGGGAGAATGGAACAATCCTCCTCTGTGTTGTGAATGTGGGGACAAGTTCCTCTCATTTGGGTGTGTTTCCTTAGAAGTCTGAGAGACAGTGTAGGTCTAACTCCCTGACTCAAGAAGATCTTTCGGAAAGACCTCTAGGAATGTAAGAACCTGCAGAAAACAAACTTAGCGTGCATTATTTAATGAAACCTACAGATTGATCTAACTTGTCTCGAAGGAATTCCCTGATTTTCCCCCCAAATTGCTTTATGCTCAGCCCAAACCCGAGGCATTGAACATTTTGGTCAATTGGAAGTTGGACCCCTGCACCTTGCAGAGCAGTGAGGAAGGCACAGTGCGTGTCACGGTCATGGCCGCTATTTTGCCTGGCCTCCCTCAGCCTCAGGCCCAGAGCTGCTGTGTGTAATTGAAGAGATGCAGTGAGTCCGCAGAAGCAGAAGAATTCAGGGCCCTGCTCTCCCTGGCTCTGAATGCTCCCAGGGGCTTCAACACTTCTCGGGAGTGATGTTGCAGGAACGCTGCGGTGCTCAGTGGTGGCTTTGCCATCCAAACGCCTGTGGGATTTCCATCAGTTAGGTCTTCCTTCCTAAAGTCTTCTGTACCTCCATGGGCACTTTACTCATGCACACCTGCTGATAACACCTCCCCCTTGACTGTGTGTTACAATATTTGGGGTAAGTTTCTATTTACAAATGATCTTGTTGGGTTCTCAAATCATCCCTTCTAAGTTCACAGGGATCTCACTCTTTTTTAATTTTATTTTTGAGAGAAAGAGAGGGAGAGTGAGTGAATGGGGGAGAGGCAGAGAGAGAGGGAGAGACTCCTAAGCAGGCTCAATGGTGTCAGCACGGAGCCCAATATGGGGCTCGTGCTCATGAACTATGAGATCACGACCTGAGCCGAAATCAAGAGTCAGATGCTTAACCGACTGAGCCACCATGTGCCCCTTTTTATTTATTTATTTTTAATTTTTGGATCTCATCTTTTTTGTCAGCCATGCGGTATTCTGATGTATAGATACAACATTTAATGTGACTTCTTCCATAGCAGACATTTAAATTTTTTCCTAGTCTTTAATGATGATGCATTGAATAGGCTTACCAATATTACATCTTTGCCCACAGTGTGAAATTTGTGAGTTGAAAGGCATGCACACTATTTTTTTAAATCTTTATTTACTTTTGAGAAACTGAGAGAGACAGAGCATGAGCTGGGGAGGGGCAGAGAGAGAGGGAGACACAGAATGGGAAGCAGGCTCCAGGCTCCGCGCTGTCAGCACAGAGCCTGATGTGGGGCTTGAACCCACGAGCCGTGAGATCATGACCTGAACTGAAGTCGGACACTTAATCAACTGAGTCACTGAGGCTCCCTGAAAGGCATGCGCTTAAAAAAAAAAATGCAGATTGTTACATTGCTGCCCTGAGAAATAGTGTCATTTAGAACTCTCCTCAATATTGTAGAAAAGGGACAATTCTTCCTTGCCCATGCCAACAGGCTGCTATTGACTTTCAAAGATAGCTAGCGGGGACTGGGCAAAGACTGTTCAAGAGACTTCTACAGAACACACTTCCTAGTTCTCCCTGCCCATGCTTACTTAATGCAAACTGGTGGTGGTGGTGTGTGATATCCTCTATGGAAAATCCCTTTTGCAAATGGGATGGCAGCGTTAGCCTCAGGCTGCAAAAAGCTCATTTGTGTACATTTAATGTGAAAATAAAGTTCTAAATTGCGGAGTGGTATTATGTTCTCCTGTAAGGGGATATTGAAGTTGTAGGCAGACTTAGATTTGGCTAAAAATCTCTGGGAATTGATCTCTTGTAACTGAACTAGAATTTTTCATTCAACTGAGGAAATCCACCTGTCCAAATGACACCATTCCCAGATCAAATTCAAATTGTACATGAAGTCTGTATGTTCATGAAATTATTTTACCTCGGAAGGAATATGTGTGAATGGCAATGACAGAAATTCGAATGCCCAAGGTGGGTTTTATCACGCTCTGTGTGTGTGCTTAGCTATTATTGTCAGTTTACTTAAGACCTTCTGGAAAATCATGAACATATTTCAAGTTACAGTATAGATTAGAAACTCCTACAACATTAAAAAACCTAGTGTCGATTAATGTAGACCTTCCATTATAGATGTAATTGGTGTTCACAATAAATGCAGGCAACTTGGCGGAGGGCCAGGAGGACTCCTTTCTCCTTGCTCAGCTCTGCCCTGCTCCTCCCACCCAGAGACATAACCACCAAATAAGAGGCTTTTGTGAGTCAATATTTTAAGGACCACCTAGTATAGTTTATTAGATATTTAGAAGGTTGCTGTGTAATAAGCAGAAATACAAAGCCAAAACGGAGAAGTCGGGAATTCATTGTACTTAGAGACGGTGAAGGCAGACATTGGGCAAAGGCAATGAACACGGAATGAAACGGTCTTACTGGTCTGAGCTCAGGGCGCCTGCAGGCTGCTCTTCTGGTGCTATGAAGGGCTCCCATCTCTTAGTTTAATTATTCCTTTGGGTTTAGACACTGTTCGGGTTTGACGTCTTGAACTACGTGAAGCAAAGAGAGAAGACACAAAAGCTAGGTCCCCACCCAGAGCCCAAAGCGATCATTCCACACAGGAGGGCAAGCAGCCGGGAGGAGCAGGCAGGGACAGGTTGAGGAATCAGCGCCCCCTCCTCCACCCCCGCCCCAAACTACTGCCTGGGGCCTGTGCCAGGCCGGCCCCCACCCTGGAGTCAGCCAAACTGCCAGCATCTGCCAAAGGTGACAGCCGCCAGAGCTACACAGATGAATAATCAAGATGTTCTCCATCTTTCCCCCACTGGGCGTCCTTGTAGAAGAGGTTCTCAGTATTGCCTTTAAAAAAAAATGTTAATGTTTTTATTAATTTTGGAGAGAGAGAGAGGGAGAGAGAGAGAGAGACAGCACGAGCAGGCGAGAGTCAGAGAGAGAGGGAGATACAGAATCTGAAGCAGGCTCCAGGCTCTGAGCTAGTGGTCAGCACAGAGCCCGACACGGGGCTCGAACCCACTAACTGTGAGATCATGACCTGAGCCGAGGTCAGATGCTCAACTGACTGAGCCACCCAGGTGCCCCTGAAAAAACAACCAAAAACGTATTTTTTAATGTTTATTTATTTTGGAGAGAGAGAGGCAAAGCGCAAATGAGGGAAGAGCAGAGAGAGCAGGAGACACAGAATCTGAAGCAGGCTCCAGGCTCTGAGCTAGTGGTCAACACAGAGCCCGACATCGGGCTCGAACCCACGAATCGTGAGATCATGGCCTGAGCCAAAGTCGGACGCTCAACTGACTGAGCCGCCCAGGTGTCCCTCGCTATAGCTCTCTAAGAGAGAAGAATCACTGACATTTCAGAATGTGAGTTATTTAACTGAAGAGAAATTCCCAGGAAGTTCATGTGACAAGGAGACCGCAGGAGCAGACAGTGGGATGGAGGGAAGCCTTGGCCAAGAGGGCAAGCAGGCGCCCCTCCCCCCAGCACCTGCAGCGCCCGCCTAGGAGCAGCACTGCTTCTTGCAGCAGCACTTCTGCTGGCAGCAGCACTTCTGCTGACAGCAGCCCTTGCCGCAGCCACACGAGCTGCAGCCACACGAGCGGCGGCAGCAGCAGACCACGGGGGTGCTGCAGCAGCCCCCGCAGCAGCCGCAGCAGCAGGGGCAGCAGCTGGAGCAGCAGCCCACCCGGTAGCACCTGCAGGTGGTGCAGCTGCCGCAGCCGCCACCGCAGCCACTGC
>NC_043702.1:10419678-10421498 GCF_006229205.1 Suricata suricatta | reverse complement strand
GCAATATTGGGGGAAACGAGGACCTAATGCAATGGCAGAATGGGAACCACAAGGGTATTTGTGGGTGATAAAAGCATAATACATAACTCAACAAGTGAGGACCATGTCTGCAATCCCAAAACAGGCAAGACACCAGGGGTGATTGCTATGGACTGAATCATGTGTGCACACACACACACACACACACACACACACACACACCCATTCATATATTGAAGCCCTAACTCCTAATGTGACGGTATTTGGAGATGGCATCTTTGGGAGGTAATTAGGTTTAGATAAGGTCCCGGGGGTGTAGCCTCATGTTGAGATTACTCCTTACAAGAAGAGGAAGAGATGCCAGGCTTCTCTCTCTGTCTCTGCGACGTGAGGGCACAACAAGAAGGTAGCCATTTGCAGTCCAAAATGGAGCTCTCACCAGAACCTGACCACACAGCCTGATCTCAGACTTTCCAGCCTCTAGATCTGTGAGAAAACAAATTTTTGTTGGTAAGCCAGTGAGTCTACAGTCTTTTGCTGTGGTAGCCCGAGATAATACTGTGGTGTTAACAATGATACATAGGGACTTCTACTATTCTTTTCTGAGAGATTTGGGATACTGTACAGGATGGCCTGTTTTTAAATTTGTATTAAATATGGTCCACAAATAGGTGAGGAGCTAACCATTTCCTTTAAGACTGTTTGTCTCATTCTGTAAGTTGTCGAGTTAAAGGGAATTGGTAAGAGCATAAAAAGCCGTCCAATAAATTACACATTATTGTCTCATAAATCACCTGATCCTCTTCCCAGTATATTTATTCTACTCTTTTGGCGTGAGTATTTCGAGAAGTGCCAGGTCTGCTTGATTTGCTAACCTAAAAAGATCTAGACCTGAAAAAATTGTCTTTTGGGTCAACTTATCTAATCTTGAACTTTTACATTCATTTCTAAGAGGAATATTTGGATTCAGATTGAAAATGTGGTTCATATGGATCACAAGGCTTGGCACAGTTTGTTCATAATATTATTAGAATTAGTAGACACTAATAATAATATATGGACATAACCTAGATGCATTATACATTTACATGTTATTTATATTTATCATAGTTTTTGTTATATGTTATCTACATGGGTTATACATATGTTTTTCTACCCACAAATCAGGTTTCATATGTTATATGTTATATACAATATTTACATGCCTATATATACACACATACACACAAAAATGCACTCAGATTCCAAATTTTATGACTTACCACATGATTTTTTTTCTTCATTCATAAAACCTAGTGATTTGTGAAGATCTGTTCTGAAGTGTTGTTGTTTCTGGGCAGCTTGCCTCCATCTTCTTCTGTCTGTTCCTTCCTGTCCTTTGGGTCAACTGTGACTTCTTAGCCTTTGCTCTTGTGTTTACTTTCCCACTGTGGCTTCTATGATCCACTCTCACAGGTTAGAGTGTTGCCATCTGAAAGACCTTTGGTCACTTCAAAGCAGATGAAGCAAAGACCTAAGGTTCTTCAGTATATCCTCACAAATGGAATGTTCTGGAATTGTGTGTTGGTTGTCTGGGGAGGAAGAAGGCAAGTGTGAGCAGGAAGGATAGGAGGGTGCTGGGAAGGATGAAAAGGTAGACTGTGATGGTTGGCTTGACTTTTGATGGTAAGATTTGGTCTACCTTCATTTTTTTCTTTGGATCTACTTTTGGTTGTCTTTGCTGTTAAATGTTAAATGACCTGTTTGGTAAAGATGCCTGAAGTTAAAACACAACCTTACCGACATTTTGTTTTCATCTGTGATTCAGTTTCTCCCAAGAGTGTCTTTACACCTTGGCAAGA